>NC_052158.1:17679769-17897824 GCF_902713615.1 Scyliorhinus canicula | reverse complement strand
TCACAAGTAGGCTTACATTAACACTGCAATGAAGTTACCAAAGCCCCTAGTCACCACATTCCGGCGCCTGTTCGGGTACACAGAGGAAGAGTTCAGAATGTCCAAATTACCTAACAGGACATCTTTCGGGACTTGTGGGAGGAAACCGGAGCACCCGGAGGAAATCCACACAGACACAGGGAGAACGTGCAGACTCCACACAGACAGTGGCCCAAGCAGGGAATCGCACCTGGGACCCTGGAACTGTGCAGGAACAGTGCTAACCACTGTTTTTCCGTGCTGCTTGCTATTCTATATATAAACCATCTGAACCCCTCGATTAGATTCCAGTCTGTAACTCACTCCCAGGTATCCATTATTCTATATATAAACCATCTGAACCCCTCGATTAGATTCCAGTCTGTAACTCACTCCCAGGTATCCGTTATTCTATATATAACCATCTGAACCCCTCGCTTAGGTCAGTCTGAACTCATCCCAGGATCATATCAGTCTGTAACTCACTCCCAGGTATCCATTATTCTATATATAAACCATCTGAACCCCTCGATTAGATTCCAGTCTGTAACTCATTCCCAGGTATCCATTATTCTATATATAAACCATCTGAACCCCTCGATTAGATTCCAGTCTGTAACTCACTCCCAGGTATCCATTATTCTATATATAAACCAGCTGAACCCCTCGATTAGATGCGCCTGTAACTCATCCGCACACAAGAGGTTAAATTCACCCCACCCAGCGCCTCATTCCCCACTCCCCTATCTCCCCCCAACTCCTCCTCCCCATCTCTCCTTAATCCTTACCATGTGCATTCTCCCTGCTCTCCCAATATGTCCCCAATCCTACCCTCCTCCTCCATGTCCGGAAGCAGCAGCCATTCCAATAGGGCGACTTCGGCAGTCTGGGGAACCCTTTCCACACCTTCCGTGCAAAGACCCTCACTTGGAAATACCTAAAATCACTCCCCCCCCCCCCCCCCCCCCCCCCCCCCCCCCCTCGGGAGCTCCACCCTCTCCCACAGCTCTTCCAGACTGGAGAACCTCTCCTCCAAATATAAATCCCTGGCCCTCATCAATCCCACCTCTCCCCACCTCCTGTACATGCCATCCGTCTCCCCCGGTTTGAATCCGTGGTTCACACACAACAGCATTAGCACCGACATCCCCTCCATCCTAAAGTGTCTCCTCAGCTGGTTCCACACCCTAACCGTGGACTGTACACCCGGGCTCTCCGTATATCCCCTCGGTGACAACGGTAGTGCCACCGTTACCATGGCCCTGAAGCTGGGCCCCCTACAGGACTCCTCCTCCATCCTAACCTATTCCGGCCTCTCTCCCTCCCACTATCACCTCACTTTCTCCACATTCACCACCCAATAATAGTACAGCAGGTTCGGTAACGCCAAGTCCCCTTTCTCTCCCTGCCTCTGTATCAGGGCCCACTTCACCCTTGGCACCTTCCCCGCCCAAATAAACTCCCAAATTACATTGACCAAACTCTGGAACAAGGCCTTCGGAATAAAAATCGGAAGCATCTGAAATACAAATAAAAACTTTGGTAAGACATTCATCTTAACCACTTGGACCTTTCCCTCCAGCATCAGGCACTGTGTATCCCACATCCTAAAGTCCTCCTTTATCTCCTCCACCAACTTTGTTAAGTTCCACTTATGCATTGTCGCTCACTCCCCTGTCACCTGGACCCCCAGATACCTAAACCTATCCCCACCTACCCTAAATGGCAACACCCTGAAATACACTGAAACAGAGAAAGGTAACAAGCAGAGACAGTGAACAATTAGGGAGGTAAATGGTATCTTAGCCTTTATTACAATGGGGTTGAAGTATAAGAGAATAAGTCTTGCTGCAATGTAACAGGGATTGAGTATGGACACAGCTGGAGGACTGTGGACAGTTTCAGTCTCCTTACCTGAGGAAACATATACTTACCTTAGAGGGAGCAATGAAGGTTCACGGAATTGATTCTTGGGATGAAAGAGTTTTCCGATATGAGGAGGGATTGAGTTGGATGGCTCTATATTCTTTGAAGTTTGGAAGAATAAGAGATGATCTTATTGAAACATATACAATTCTCAGAGATCCTGACAGGGTAGCGGCTGAGACTGGTCTGGAACGAGGGGGTCACAGAATCAGGATAAGGGGTCGTCCATTTCAGACTGAGATGAGGAGAAACTCCTTCCCTCAGAGAGAGTTGTGAATCTTTGGAATTCTCTCCCTCGGCGAGATGTCAGTGAGTATATTCAACACAGAGATCGATATATTCCTGAGTACAAAGGGAATGAAGGGATAGGATGGGAAAGTGGAGTCGGTGTTGATGTTCAGACAGGATCTTCCCGAATGGTCACATGTCCTACTCCGGAACCTATTCTGATATTCTCATTCCTGATACCACCACCTGGAGGTTCCCTTCCAGTCACTCACCATCCTGACTTGGAAACATATTGGCTGTTCCTTCACTGTCGCTGGGTCAAATCCTGGAACTCCCTCCCTAACAGCACAGTGGGTGTACCTACACCAGCTTCTCAAGGGCAATTAGGGATGGGCAACGAGGGTTCAGCCAGCGACACCCACATCCCATACAGGAGTGAAAAAACATTCTTTTTTTAAAATAAATGTTTTCATTGGGTTTTTGAACAAGGTATAATTACCGTTATGTGCACAGAATAAGAAACATATATCTATATATATACACATATTTAGAAGAGAAGGGCACACCCCAACATAGAATACAATAAAATCTGAAATAGACTAACTGCTGGGGTACTGTGCACCAGCTCGACAGCGGCAGCTCTGTGCATCTGGCAGAATTATTTACACCACGTAAGTGCGCGACTGTTTGCGGAGGGGGGGGGGGGGCAGGGGTGGCGGGGACTGGGGGGGGGGGGCAAATATACATTTGGGTGCCGGGGAGAGTGTGCGACACCTGGCCGGGTTGCGCGCCGCTGTTTCCCGCCTCTCCCGGACGGTTCTCGCCGCCGTCCCCCGCTCACCTCCGCTGCTCCTCCCGACCTCCGTCCCCAACCTCCTTGTTCCCCGCTCCTGGAGATGTCAAGCACGTTTTGGCACCCCCATGCCTTCCTTCCAGCTCCCGTTTCCCTGCCCCCAGCCCCATCCCGCTGGTTCTCCTCTCCTGTCCCCCCTCCCTCCCCGGTTCGCCCCTCCCTTCTCAGGTTCAGCTGTCACCCCCCCTCCCCCCTGTGGTTCGCCTTTCTTTCCTCAGGTCTAGCCCCCCCCCCCCCCCCCCCCCCCCAACCTCCCTCCCTCCCAGTCCCTCTCTCCCTTTCATGCCTTGGCTACCCTTCCCTGATTCTTGACTAATTTCCGCTGATTCTTGACTACCCGGCTATTCTTCCTCTTGTTCGTTGGCCACAAACAGGTCCCGGAACAGTCGCGTGAATGGCTCCCACGTTCTGTGGAAGCCGTCGTCTGACCCTCGGATGGAGAATTTGATTTTCTCCATTTGGAGAGATTCCGAGAGGTCGGACAGCCAGTCTGCAGCTCTGGGTGGTGCTGCTGACCGCCAGCCAAACAGGATTCGACAGCGGGCGATCAGGGAGGCAAAGGCAAGGGCGTCCGCCCTCCTCCCCAGGAATAGATCTGGTTGGCCGAGACCCCGAAGACCGCCACTTTCGGGCATGGCTCCACCCTCACCCCCACCAATTTGGCCATAGCCTCGAAGAAGGCTGTCCAGTACTCCACCAGTCTGGGGCAAGACCAGAACATGTGGGCATGGTTGGCCGGGCCTACTTGGCACCGTTCACATCTATCCTCCACCACCGGGAAGAACCTACTCATACGGGTTCTTGTTAGGTGGGCTCTATGTACCACTTTTAGCTGTGTCAGGCTGAGCCTTGCGCACGTGGAGGTGGAGTTGACCCTATGCAGTGCTTCGCTCCAGAGTCCCCACCCTATCTCAATCCCCAGGTTCTCCTCCCATTTCTTTCTTGTTGTGTCCAGTACGGTGTCGGCCCTTTCTGTCAGTCGGTCGTACATGTCACTACAGTTCCCTTTATCTAGGATACTTGCGTCCAGTAGGTCTTCCAGTAGTGTCTGTCGTGGCGGTTGTGGGTACGTCCTTGTCTCCTTTCGTATGAAGTTTTTGAGCTGCAGATACCGTAGCTTGTTCCCCCTGGCTAGCCAAAATTTCTCTGTCAGTTCGTCCAGTGTTGCGACCCTGCCATCCGTGTATAGGTCCCTGACTGTCAGTGTCCCTCCGTCCTGCCTCCACCTTTTGAAGGTGGCGTCAGTCAGTGCTGGTGTGAACCTATGGTTGTTGCAGATGGGAGCTTTGTCAGAAATTGGTCAGGCCAAATTGCTGCCGCAGCTGGTTCCAGGATTGGAGGGTGGCTGTCACCACTGGGCTGCTGGAATGTTTTTTGGGTGGGGATGGGAGTGCTGCCGTGGCGAGGGCCCGGAGGGAGGTCCCCACACAGGAGGCCTCCTCCACGCGCACCCACTCGGCCTCTGGCTCCTGTATCCATCCCCTTACTCGCTCGGCTGTTGCCGCCCAGTGGTAGAATTGTAGGTTTGGGAGTGCATTTTGTTTTTTGTAGGACCTTCTTTGGGATCCTAGCATTTTTACCCCCCCATACGAACGCCATGATAAGTTTGTCCAGCGCTTTGAAAAAGGCCTTGGGGATGTAGACCGGAATGGATCTAAACAGGAAGAGGAACCTGGGCAGTACGTTCATTTTGATCGTCTGGACTCTCCCCGCGAGGGAGAGCGGGAGTGTGTTCCATCTTTGCAGGTCCTTTTTTACTTCCTCCGTCAGGCTGGTGAGGTTCCAATTGTGGATCCCTTTCCCGTCATGGGCTATTTGGATCCCCAGTTGGCGAAATTTGTGTTGGGCTTGTTTAAACGGCAGTCCTGTTAGTGCTGCCCCCCCCCCCCCCCCCCCCCCCACTTGCGGTGTCTGCGTTTAGCAGTGAGATGGGTCTGCATCACCCACATTCCGTTGGGTCTTTGTCTTTCTCAGGTATCAGTGAGATTGAGGCCTGTGCTAGCGTGGGTGGCAGTGTGCCCCTAGCTAGCGAGTCTGTGAACATCTCCCGCAGGTGCGGGGCCAACGCTGTCGCAAATTTTTTGTAGAAGTCCGCCGGGAATCCGTCCGGTCCCGGCGCCTTCCCCGTCTGCATGGAGCTTATGCTGTCCATGATCTCTCCCAGTGCTAGTGGTGCTTCCAGGCCCCATTTTCTGCCCTCCCCCACGACTGGAATGTCCAGTCCATCAAGGAACCGTTTCATCCCAGACTCCCCCCTTGGGGGCTCTGAGGTGTACAGCTCTTGGCAGAAGGCCTTGAAGGTTTTGTTAATCTTTTCTGGTTCCATTTCCAACGTGCCTCCGGTACCCACGATTTGTGCAATTTCTCTGGTGGCTGCCTGCTTTCTCAGCTGGTGTGCCAACAGGCGGCTGGCTTTGTCTCCGTGTTCGTACAGGGTCCCATGCGCCTGGCGGAGTTGGTGCACTGCTTTCCTGGTGGAGAGCAGGTCACAGTTCCTTTGTAGTTCCTTCCTCTCTGCCAGGAGCTCTACGGTCAGGGCCTCGAAGTATTTACAGTCTACCTCCAGTATGGAGTCGACCAGCTTCTGCCCAGCCACCCTTTCCTCACTATCTCTTTGTGCTTTGAAAGCGATGATTTCCCCTCTTAGTACGGCCTTTAGCGCTTCCCAGAACGTGGAGGGCGAGACCTCCCTGTTTTGGTTGTTCTCCGTGTACTCTGCTATGTCCCGCACTATCCTTTCACTGAAGGCCTTGTTAGCTAGTAAGGCACCGTCCAACATCCATGTGGGGCGCTCGGCCTTTCCCGTCTCTAGCCGCACGTCCATGTAATGCGGAGCGTGGTCTGATATCACAATTGCGGAGTATTCCACTTTGTCTATCCCTGGAAGCACCGTCTTCCCCACCACAAAGAAGTCAATTCTGGTGTATACGTTGTGTACTGGGGAGAAGAAGGAAAATTCCTTCTCCCCTGGGTGGGCGAACCTCCAGGAGTCCACCGCTCCCATCTGCTCCATAAAGTGACTGAGTTCCCTTGCCATGCTTGAGGTTTTCCCCGTTTTGGGGTTTGATCTGTCCGTCTTTGGGTCCTGTACAGTTAAAGTCCCCCCCCCATGATTAGTCGATGCGTTGCTATGTCTGGGATTTCTGCCATGGTCTTTTTGATGAAACTCGTGTCGTCCTAGTTGGGCGCGTACACGTTGACTAGTACCACCGGTGCCCCATCCAGGGCCCCGCTGACCATGGCGTACTGTCCCCCCGGGTCTGTTACCGTCCTTGTCGCCCTAAACATCGTCCTCTTGCCGATCAAGATCGCCACCCCCCTGGCCCTTGTCCCATAGCAGGAATGGTAGGTTTGTCCCACCCAGCCCTTTCTTACCCGCAGTTGGTCCTGCTCCCTCAGGTGCGTCTCTTGGAGGAAGACTATGTCGGCCCTCATATTTCTGAGGTGGGTGAGGAATCTGGATCTCTTCACTGGGCTGTTAAGTCCCTTTACCTTCCAGGTGACTATCCTGGTGGGGGGCTTCTGGCCCCTCGCTCCTGTGGGATTAACCATACTTACCTGGTGGATGCGCCCCTGCCCTCCGGGGTTTCCCTTTGTTAGGGGGCCGTCCAGGATGGCCGCTATTGCTGTTCTCTCCACGCGGTCGGGTCTCTGCGCTCCAGGATTTCCCCCCTGTCCCGGGGGCATCTGCCATGGCCGTCCACTGTGTGTCCGCCACGCGGGTAGTCCCCTGCACTCTGGGGGCCCCCTTCGCCCACAGACCATACTGGGTGGGTGCTTGCAGCGGTTCCTTGTTTCAGGCCCTTGGTTGTGGCACTTTGTTGTCCTGTTCCTTTTCTAACCTCCTTTATCCCTCCTTCCAAGTATCCCCCCCCCCCACCCCCCAGTCTCTCGCTCCCTGTGTACCGCCCCCCTCCCCCTTTATACAACTCCTCTCTGGTGGGCTTGTTTTGGATGTGAGAGGAGAGTGTAAAAAGAGAGAAAGTAATATATTCCCCCCTCCCCCTCTCTCCCTGTTTTCTTTTGGGCTTTGTTTGGGGGGGGGGGGGGTGGGTCGTTCCCCGCTGCTCCGTTTGGGCTGCCGCACGTCGCTCCTCCCCGCCCTCCGTACTGCCGGCTGGGCCCCGCTTCGGTCGTGGCCGCTGCCGCTCCTGGCCTGCGTTCTGAAAAAACATTCTTTCTGCTCATTCACTGAATCAATAATCATCACACCAGGTGTCAGTCCCGTCTTCAAATAAAATATTTATTCAAGGGAAGAAACAAAATACAGATTCACAATGAATTGTTTGATAGCTGGCCACAGTTGCCACAATTCAGGAGGGCTTCTGGTGTGCACCATGGAGTAAGTGGTCACACACAAGGCAGCTCCTGCCCAAGGTTACAGAAAAGAGCTCTTTTTTAATCAACACGGGGTGGAATTTTGATGAAAATGCGTAGGTGAATGTTGGAGGAGTACTTTCCCCCAGGAATGGTATGTTCCTTGGTTACCAGACCCGCAGAAACAGTGAAAGATTTGGCTGAAGCTGCAGCAATGACAAAAGCCGCTTCCAGCATGCAGGCGGGGGAAGGGCGAGCTTAAAGGCCTCAAGCTGACTTGAGGGCCTTTATTAAAGCTGATTTCTAGCAGCAGAGGGAACAACTGTGAAAAAAATCTCACCAAGGCCATTGAAGAAGCGGTGATGGCTGACTTCCCGGTGACGGCGGGCGGGAGCCAGCCGGGCGTTGGAGGGCTCCCGTTCGGGAACGGCATTGTCAGGGATTGACGCCCGGTCCTAGGGGCAGCGAAGGCGGTGAAGGCCAGGAGAAAGCACAGGGAAGGGATATGTCGAGGGCCAGTAAGAAAACGGCTGTGAAAACAGCTGAAAGTTCGTCTGGGAGTAGAAAGGTCACCGCGGGGTCACCAAGGAAAATGGAGGCTGGGGCACCGGGGAGGCCGCATTGCTTACGGCTGAAGAAATAACTAAGGTAATGGCTGTGGAATTCGAAAGGCAGTTTACAAAATACATAGAGACAATGAGGAAGATGAGGGAGGTTTTGAGTGTGCTGGTGGAGGAGACGGTTTCCCCGGTGACGACGGCGTTGGCGAGCGCAGTGGCGGAGGTGCGGGAGCAAGGGGAGGTGCATAAGGAAGTGGAGGAGACATTATTGCAGCACGGTGATCAACTTACCTCGTTGGGGAAGGAGATGTGGAAGGTGTGGAGATTAATAAGGATCTGCGAGGAGAAATGGAAGACCTGGAAAACGGATCCAGGTGACAGAATTTGAGGATTGTGGGGCTGCCCGAAGGAGTTGAAGGGCCGAGGCCGACTGAGTATTTTGCTGCGATGCTGGCGAAACTATTAGGGGAGGGGGAGGATCCCTCCCGATATGAACTGGATCGGGCTCATCAGTCGTGGAGGCCTGTACCAAAGGCAAGTGAGCCGCCAAGGGTAGTGACTCTGTGCTTCCGTAGGTACAGTGTGAAGGAGAAGGTCCTGTGCTGGGCCAAGCAGAAGCGGGTGGTGCAGTGGGCTGGAGCTGGTATACGTGTATACCAGGACTTTACGGTGGAGCTGACAAGGAGGCGGACTGCTTTCAACCGGGTGAAGAGGGCACTGTACATTAGCAAGATGCAGTGCGGCATTGTATATCCAGCGAAGCTGAGGGTGACTTACAAGCTTAAGGACTTTTATTTTGGTACGGCGGAAGCAGCGGAGGAGTTTGCGAAGGCAGAAGGACTGTGGCAGAACTGAGAATTTGAGAAATGGCCATGCGCCGATGTAACCTCATGACTGTATTTTCTTTCTTTTTGTTTGTTTGTTTCACTGCGTGCGGGTGTATGGGCTAAAGGAGCCAATGATGTACATATTTGGACAAGGGAAGTGCTGGGACTTTCACTCGAAGTGAGGGCTCTTTGGGGTGTAGGTGGATATGCGGGGTTTGTGTGCTAAAAGGGGATTTCTGGGCTTTCCTAGGGCCGGGCAAGGGGGAAAGGGACCCGGCTGGGGGTCTCCACGCTGGCTGGTCTAAGCCGGCCAGTGAACGGGAGTGAGGTGGGGGGAGGGGCTGCGGCCATCGGAGCCTGGCAGAACAGGGTCCGAGTGGTCTAGCCGGGGGTGGAAAGGGGGGGAAGGAACCGAGGTTGGGGGGAGGAGCTTTACAAGAGGCAGTGCCGGGTTGGGGGGGTGGATTACAACTCTTGGGTATCATGTACTGCACTCTTTCAGAGGTTGGACGGCGTGGTGTGGGGGGGGGGGGGGGGGGAGGGGGGGGGGGGGGGGGTGGTGGTGACCATGGGCGGTCCCGGACTTCTTTTTCTTTTTCTCATTTGTTTTTTGTTTCCACCGTGGGAGGGTTTATTTTATTGGATGCATATATTGACAGGTGGGCCATTGTTTGGGGTGGTGGGAGGATGGGATCGTTGTTATTGTTAAGGGGATTGATTTTGTATTTTTACCGTTTACTGTCTGTGGGTGGGGTGTAAATTTTGAAGGAAAATGTGAAAATAGAGAATAAAAACATTTATCTAAAGAAAAACACAATTCAGGAGATTTTGCTTCATTCTATACCAGCCCAGTGTTTATGGATCCCATTAGATTGAGATCGGGACAGTGGGATGGGTGGAGAATCTGAGTTAAATTTACAGAATAAACAATACAGAAACACACTCACCCCCTGACAGCACACAGCAGAGAATCAGGACAACATGAGCTGTTCAGACAGTGAATCAGGCTTCTCACTAAAACTCCGACCTCCCAAAACGTCTCCCACTGTGTTACCCAGAGAGCAGTGTGAGTGGCTCAGAGTTATCACCAAAGTTATTACGACAGGGATTAAAGATGGGATAGAGTTTCTCAGTGAATGTGTCAGTGAAGGTGTACAGATGAGACATGTCCTCAGCATTGTAAAATGACACCTGTCCTCCCTCATAATCCAGGTAAATTCCCAACTTCCGGGGTTTCACTTTCAGCTGGGAGATGGCATCCGGGATTTTCAATGATTTGCAGCCAGCAAGCCGGGCGATTACCCAGAATCCATTCTCAGGTGAACGTGTGATGTCTGCTTTCCTGTTGACAGACTCTCTGCAGACACCCACAATCCAGTAAGGTTTGTTTCCAAGACCCACCTCCCAGTAGTGTCTCCCTGATGTGAAACTCTGGGAACTCAACACATAGACATATTGATCAAATCTTCCCGGATGTTCAGGGAGATCTTGCTTCTCATTTCCGGCCCTCACACTAGTCAGATCCTGGGAAATGATGAGTCGGTTGTTTGCTGTCTCTGGATCCAGGGTGAGAGATGCTGGAACTGGAAGACAACATGATTGGGAAGCTGTTACTGTGAGAAAAACAGGAGTGAATGACGGGACGTGTACAGACGGTGATGGGACATCACCACTTTCCTCAGCCCAGGAACTGTGGAAGCTCAGGGACAGAGTGTCTGAAGAAATTCCTCCCCATTCCCTCAGCTCCATTCACCCAGCACAGATCAGCATCAATTCACTGAGAATAAAGATCTCTCTTCAGTACAAGACCTTGGTTAAGACAAGTTGTAGGGAGTCAGTCACCACCCTGAACTCAATCTACTGGAATCTGACACTGGTTGTCCCCTGTTGATAATTTCAGCCCCCCCAGTGCTCACTCATCCTCATCAGCTTCGAACCCAGCAATGCCTCGAACCTAAAATTCTCACTGCCCAAACTCCATCTCTGTCACCTCCTCCAGTCCTACACCCCCCTCCGAGATCTCAGTCAGGACAAGGGGGTGGGCTCTCCCCCTCCAGCCCCCCTCCGAGATCTCAGCCAGGACAAGGGAGTGGGCTCTCCCCCTCCGGCCCTCCACCCCCCTCCGAGATCTCAGTCAGGACAAGGGAGTGAGCTCTCTTCCTCCAGACCACCTCCCTCCGAGATCTCAGTCAGGACAAGGGGGTGGGCTCTCCCCCTCCAGCCCTACACCCCCCTCTGAGATCTCTGCCAGGACAAGGGGGTGATCTCTCCTCCTCCTCTTCAAACTCCAGCCACTGGATCATTGCTCTCCAGCTGAGAAGATGTAAAGTCTCAGCTGAAAGAGGCTCCTCCAACACTGCAGCACTTCCTCAGTACTGCGCTGGGATTGTCAGTCTGGACTTCCTGCTCCAGATTCTGGAATGGGACAGAAATCTACAGCTTTCTGACTCAGTGATGGGATAACACGGACAACAGCTACATTCCCACTGGGAATTCCATTCACACTCGGAAGGAGTGATCCCAGTAGAAAATTCACATCTAAATGACGGAGAAGTTACTTCAGTTCTCTCAATACAACGGTTTTGTTCTGTAATCTCCTCGTATGTTCCCTGGTCTCCATGGCAACATGGGCCCTAACAGACAGAAACAGAGAAAATGTACAGAATAACGAGGACAGCAGCAACAGGTCCTCAAGGGTCATAATCTCCGGATTACTGCCCGAGCCACGTGCCAATTGGCATAGGGACAAGAAAATTAGGGAAGTAAACACGTGGCTAAGGGATTGGTGTGGGAAAGAGGGATTCCACTTCATGGGACATTGGCATCAGTTTTGGAACCGGGGGGGATCTGTACCATTGGGACGGTCTCCACCTGAACCGATCTGGAACCAGTGTTCTAGCGAAGAGGATAAATAGGGTGGTCAGTAGGACTTTAAACTTCTGAGTTGGGGGGAAGGGAAAATGAAAGCGACAGGGAGCATGGAGTTAAATGGCAAGATACGCCGGAGGATAACATGTAGGCAGGTGGATTTAAGCTTGATGCAGACTAGGAATTCAACAAAAAGGAAGGATAACTTTGGACATCTTAGGACTTCCAATATCTGTAATGATAAGAAAGTTAGCATTAAGGTACTTTATCTGAATGCTCGTAGCATTTGTAACAAAGTAGACGAACTAATGGCACAGATCATCGTGAATGATTATGATGTGGTAGGCATCACAGAGACATGGCTGCAGGGGGTTCAGGACTGGCAGTTAAACATCCAAGGATATACAACCTATCGAAAAGACAGGGAGGTGGGCCGAGGGGGTGGGGTTGCCTTGTTAGTTAAGAACAAAATTAAATCTATGGCACTAAACGACATAGGGTCGGATGATGTGGAGTCTGTGTGGGTAGAATTGAGGAACCACAAAGGCAAAAAAACCATAATGGGAGTTATGTACAGACCTCCTAACAGTGGTCAGGACCAGGGGCGCAACATGTACCGGGAAATAGAAAAGGCATGTCAGAAAGACAAGGTCACGGTGATCATGGGGAACTTCAATATGCAGGTGGATTGGGTAAATAACGTAGCCAGTGGATCCAAAGAAAAGGAATTCATGGAATGCTTACAAGATGGCTTTTTGGAACAGCTTGTCATGGAGCCCACAAGGGAGCAGGCTATTCTGGAACTAGTGCTATGTAATGAACCAGACTTTATAAAAGATATTAAAGTAAGGGAACACTTAGGAAGCAGCGATCATAATATGGTTGAGTTCAGTCTGCAGTTTGAAAGAGAGAAGGCAAAATCGGATGTAATGGTGTTACAGTTAAATAAAGGTAATTACGAGGGCATGAGAGAGGAACTGGCGAAAATCGACTGGAAGCAGACCCTAGTGGGGAAGACAGCAGAGCAAAAATGGCAGGAGTTTGTATGCATAATTGAGGACACTGTACAGAGGTTCATCCCCAAGAAAAGAAAGATTATCCGGGGAGGGATTAGACAGCCATGGCTGACAAAGGAGGTCAGGAAATGTATCAAAGAAAAAGAGAGATCCTATAAAGTGGCCTAAAGCACTGGGAAATCAGAAGATTGGGAAGGCTACAAAAACAAACAGAGGTTAACAAAGAGATAAATAAGGAAGGAGAGGATCAAATATGAAGGCAGGCTAGCCAGTAATATAAGAAATGATAGTAAAAGTTTCTTTCAATACATAAGAAACAAACGACAGGCCAAAGTAGACATTGGGCCAATTCAAACTGATTCCGGAAGGCTGGTGCTGAGAGACGAGGAAATGGCTGGAGAACTTAATAAGTACTTTGCGTCTGTCTTCACAGTGGAAGACATGAGTAATATCCCAAAAATGAGAGAGGGTCAGGGGGCTGAGTTGAGTATGGTTGCCATTACAAACAAGATGGTGCTAAAAAAGCTAAAAGGTCTTAAAATTGACAAATCTCCTGGCCCCGATGGGCTACACCCTAGAGTTCTGAGAGAGGTGGCTGAAGAAATAGCGGAAGCGTTGGTTGAGATCTTTCAAAATTCACTGGAGTCAGGGAAAGTCCCGGACGATTGGAAGATCGCTGTTGTAACCCCCTTGTTCAAGAAAGGATCAAATAGAAAATTATAGGCCAATTAGCCTAACCTCGGTTGTTGGTAAAATTCTAGAATCGATCGTTAAGGATGAGATTTCTAAATTCTTGGAAGAGCAGGGTCGGATTAGAACAAATCAACATGGATTTAGTAAGGGGAGGTCGTGCCTGACAAACCTGTTAGAATTCTTTGAGGAGGTGACAAGTAGGTTAGACCAGGGAAACCCAGTGGATGTGGTCTATCTGGATTTCCAAAAGGCCTTTGATAAGGTGCCACACAGGAGGCTGCTGAGTAAGGTGAGGGCCCATGGTGTTCGAGGTGAGCTACTGGCATGGGTTGAGGATTGGCTGTCTGACAGAAGGCAGAGAGTTGGGATAAAAGGTTCTTTTTCGGAATGGCAGCCGGTGACCAGCGGTGTCCCACAGGGTTCAGCGTTGGGGCCACAGCTGTTCACCATATATATTAATGATCTGGATGAAGGGACTGAGGGCATTCTAGCGAAGTTTGCCGATGATACGAAGTTAGGTGGTCAGGCAGGTAGTGCTGAGGAAGTGGGGAGGCTGCAGAAGGATCTAGACAGTTTGGGAGAGTGGTGCAGGAAATGGCTGATGCAATTCAATGTGAGAAAATGTGAGGTCTTGCACTTTGGAAAAAAGAATCCAAGCATAGACTACTTTCTAAACGGTGAGAAAATTCATAATGGCTTAGAAAGGGGCAGCACGGTGGCGCAGTGGGTTAGCCCTGTTGCCTCACGGCGCCGAGGTCCCAGGTTCGATCCCGGCTCTGGGTCACTGTCTGTGTGGAGTTTGCACATTCTCCCCGTGTTTGCGTGGGTTTCACCCCCACAACCCAAAGATGTGCAGAGTAGGTGGATTGGCCATGCTAAATTGCCCCTTAATTGGAAAAAATTAATTGGGCACTCTAAATTTAAAAAAAAAAAAAAAAAATAATGGCTTAGAAAGGGTGGACGCAAAGAAACTGTTTCCGTTAGGCGAGGAGACGATGATCCGTGGGCACAGCCTTAGAATTAGAGGGGGTAAATTCAGAACAGAAATGCGGAGACATTTCTTCAGCCAGAGAGTGGTGGGCCTGTGGAATTCATTGCCGCAGAGTGCAGTGGAGGCCGGGACGCTAAATGGCTTCAAGGCAGAGATAGATAAATTCTTGATGTCGCGAGGAATTAAGGGCTACGGGGAGAATGCTGGTAGGTGGAGTTGAAATGCCCATCAGCCATGATTGAATGGCGGAGTGGACTCGATGGGCCGAATGGCCTTACTTCCACTCCTATGTCTTATGGTCTTATGGTCTTAACATAGATATGAAATGGGGTGAATGTGTTGTTGGTTGTTGTCAGACTGGACATAGATTATACATCAGTGTTCACAGGGGTCCGTGTTCGCACCCGACTCTACCTGATGTAAATTAATGATCTAAACCTTGATGTACAGAACATCATTTCACAATTAGCAGTGACAGGACAAGTTGAGAGAGAGTGATTAATAAGAATGCAGTATCTTAGGCTTTATTGACACAGAATAGAGTGACAAAGTTATATCTGTATAAACACTGGTTAATCCTCAACTCTGTTCTGGGCAACACACTTTGAGGGAGGATGTGAGGGCATTAGAGAGAGAGCAGGAAACATTCACCACAATGGTTCCTGGCAGGAGGAACTTCAGTTACGGACACAGATTGGAGAAGCTGAGGTGGTTCCCCTGAGAGAAGAGAACCAGAGGACACAGAATTTAAACTGATTGACAAAAGAAGCCACATTAACGTGAGGGAAAACCTTTTCACACAGTGAGTGTTTAGGGTCAGGAATGCACTGTGGTGGAATCAGATTGAATCACTGCTTTCATATGGAATTGAATCATTAACTGAAGAGGAACAATCAATGGCAGGATCAGTCAGAGTCAGCATGGATTTATGAAGGGAAAATCATGCTTGACAAATCTATTGGAATTCTTTGATGATGTAACCAGTACAGTTGACAAGGGGGAGCCAGTCGATGTGGTATATTTGGACTTTCAGAAGGCGTTTGACAAAGTCCTGTATAAGAGATTATTGTGCAAAATTAAAGCGCATGGGATGGGGGAAATGTATTGAGGTGGATAGAAAACTGGTTGGCAGAGAGGAAACCAGAGTAGGAATTAATGGCTTTTCAAATTGGCAGGCAGTAACCAGTGGGGTACCACAGGGATCGGTGCTGGGACCTCAGCTATTCACAATATATATGAATGATTTGGATGAGGGAACAAAATGTAACATCTCAAAGTTTGCAGATGATACCAAGTTGGGTGGGATGATGAACATAACATAAGAACTAGGAGTAGGAGTAGGCCATCTGGCCCTTCGAACCTGCTCCGCCATTCAATGAGATCATGGCTAATCAATTGTGGACTCAGCTAACATTTCGCACCCGAACACCATAACACTTTATTCTTCAAACTGTGAACTATGACGAGAATGCAGGGATGCTACAGCATGATCTGGACAGGTTGGGCGAGTGGGCAAACAAATGGCAGATGCAATATAATTTGGATAAGTGTGAGGTTATTCACTTTGGAAGCAAAAACAGGAAGGCAGATTACTACCTGGGTGCGTGTAAATTGGGAGAGGGGAGTGTGCAGAAGGACCTGGATGTCCTTGTGTACCAGTCGCTGAAGGTAAGCATGCTGGTGGTGCAGCAGGCTGTAAAGAAGGCTAATGGTATGTTGGCCTTCATTGCGAGAGGTTTCGAGTATAGAAGCAGGGATGTGTTGCTGCAATTATACAGGGCCTTGGTGAGGCCACACCTGGGAATTGTGTGCAGTTTTGGTCTCCTTCTCTGAGAAACAATGTTCTTGCTGTCGAGGGAGTGCAGCGAAGGTTAACCAGATTATGGGATCAAAAGGCTATAGGGAGAAAGCAGGATTAGGCTATTGAGTTGGATGATCAGCCATGACCATGATGAATGGCGGACCAGGCTTGAAGGGCCAAAAGGCCTCCTTCTGCTTCTATGTATCTATATAATCTGCAGAGCTACAGAGAAAAGGTGAAGGAACGGCCCTGGGGAGTTGATCTTGCAACGAGCTAGCAGGAACGCAATGGGCCGATTGGTTTCCTCCTGTTTTGTAAACATTCTGGGATTCACAGAAAAAGGCAATTCCAGACCAACCTGATTCGGCTGCAAATTAATTCTCCAGCCCAATCCCGGTTTCCAGTTCCTGCTCCGTAACCCTGTCGGCACCTTTAGTGTTGATCTGATTACTTTATAAATGTGATGAGCGATTCTGCCTCAATCTTCCTTTCCCAGATCCAGACCACACCCTGAGTGAAAATAATCCCCTTTTACCCTCCTCCCCCTTACCCTGTATCTACTCTCCCTGATCATGGATCCCGAGGTAATGGAACTCGGGGCTTCCTTTCCACTCAGGACACCCCTAATTTTATACACATCAATTAAATCTCCCCTCAGCCTTCTCGGATCCAATGAAAACAATCCCAATCCATCCAATCATAACTCACAACTCAAGTTCTCTGATCCATCCAACACCCTCATTAATCTCCTCGGTAACCTCTCAAGCACACTGACCAGAAAGATACAAAGTACCCTAGCTGTAGACTAACTAGTGTTTAATAAAGTTCCTACATTATCTCGCTGCTCTTATTTTCTATTCCGTGGTCAGTACAGGAAAATATCCGGGTGTGTTATCTGCATCACTTTATCCACCTGTCCGGCATCTGTGGACATAAATTCAAAGCTCCCTCTGTTCCTCCACAACGCTCACTATCTTACCACTTATTGTCTATTCCCTTGCCATATCTTCCCTCTCCCAATACATGAACCTCACACTTCTCTGAACTGAGTTCCATTTACTACAAGACAAAACCCTGAGGAAGAGACAGAAGGTGAAGTCTGCCTAAGTTGGGATTTCCTGTCCTTGGTCACAGAAGGGGACAGAGTGTAGTCATGGTAACTGGTATATGGAGTGAAGGGAAGTGTATGTGTTTTTTAATATTATTTTTTATTAAGGGGCAATTTAGCCTGGCCAATCCACCTCCCCTGCACATCTTTTAGGTTGTGGGGGTGAAACCCACACATACACGGGGAGAATGTGCAAACTCCACAGGGACAGTAACCCAGAGTCGGGATCGAACCTGGGACCTCGGCGCCGTGAGGCAGCAATGCTAAGCACTGCGCCACCATGCTGCCCGTGTGTATCAGTGTTGACAACGGGACATGTGGGGACCAATCGGTGCTCAGTGTTGAGGTCTGGCAATGTCCCTTAGACATGTCAAAAGATCATGAAATAAATGTTTTCTTATAACCTGGGGAAATAAAATACCCCAAATTATACAGAGAACAACACCTGGTGTCATCCAGTGTTGGGGGAAAGCAGGAGGGAAAAGGGAGGGATAAACTTAAAACAATCATGATCACCAGAGAAAAAGTATCTGGAAAACTAATGGGATTAAAGACGACTTCTCCCCTGGACCTGATGTCCTGCATCGCAGGATTTTAAAGGAGGGGCTGGAGAGAAAGTGGATTAATTGGTTGTGATATTTCCAAATTCCCGAGATTACTGATCAGTGATGGGGATACAACTATTTATGATCAATATTCCCGATTGGATGAAGAAACAAAATGTACTGTAGCTAAATTTTCTGATGCCACTAAGTGAGGTTGGGAAGTTGTGAGGTGGATACAAAGTGTCTGCGGAGGGATATAGACCAGTTAAGTGAGTGGACTAAGATTTAGCAGATGGAGTATAATGTGGGAAAATGGGAGGTTGTCCACCTTGGCAGGAAGAATAGAAAAGCAGCAAATTATTTCAGTAGAAAGAGACAGCAGAATGCTGCAGTACAGAGGGATCTGGGGGACCTTGTACATCAATCACTAAAAGTTAGTGTCCAGGTACAGCAAGGAATGAGGAAAACAAATGGAATGTTGGCCTTTATTGGAAAAGGGATGGAGTGTAAAGTAGGGAAGACTTGCTCCAACTTTCCAGGGGATTGGTGAGACTGCAGCTTGAGTACTGTGTTCAGATCTGATCTCCTTACATCAGGAGGGAGAGACTGTCATTGGACACAGTTCAGAGAAGGTTCACTGGGCTGATTCCTGGGATGAAGGGATTGCCTTATGGGGAAAGGTTGAGCTGGTTGGTCTGTACTCACTGGAGTTTGGAAGAATAAGAGGTTATCTTATTGAAACATAACATTCTGAGGGGATTCCTTCACCAGGGTAGATGCTGGGAGGATGTTTGATCTCTGGGCCAATCGAGGTGTAGGTGACACAACATAAAATGAAGGGGCCTCTATTGAAGACAGAGATGAGGAGGAATTCCTTCTCGGAGAGGGATATTAGTCTTTGGAATTCTCTACCACAGAGAGCAGCAGAGGCTGGGTCATTGATTCATGACCGAGTTCCATAGATTGTTGATCAACAAGGGGTTAAGGGTCATCTGGGAGGCAGGAAAGTGGAGTAAAGGCCCCAATCAGATCAGACATGATCTGATCAAAAATCAGAGCAGGTTCAATTGGCTGGACAACTCCTGTTCTTATTCCTTCTGATCTTCTGATCATTTCATCAGTGTGTCAAACCTCATTAATCACGTGGATAACAGCAGGGAGATAGTAATATACAGAGAATGATACCTGGTGAAATCACTGCTCTCATTTCCCTCCACACTTTGATATATTTGAATGGTTCACCAGCGATATCCACAGGTAACTGAGTGGAGACAGTTCCAGGCTTGTGAAACACCATCTGATTCCTGTAAAAACAGGTCTGGAAATCAGTGTGTGTTAGAGAGACAGCAGTGATCACATCACAAAACTGTTTCTTTATATCTGCTTACCTCATCAACAGCTCTTGAATATCCTGAAGGGAAAGAAACAGAATAGATATGATCGAGTCAGATTAAAGAGTTCTTGTTGTAAATCACGAGTAGAAATTGAGACACCAAGATTTCAGTTAGAAAATAACTTTTATTTTTTCCTTTCATTCCCTCTCGGAGCTCATCTTGTCCATGAGACCCACCTCCTGTCCCCTCCATCCAATTCCCAAAAACTACTGATCTCCCAACCTCCCCTCCTGGTCCCCATGTTAGCTGGGATTGTAAACTGTTTCATCTCTTCAGGTGTTGCCTCTCTCTCTCTCATTTAAATCTACATCTTCACCCTTCTCCCCAAAAAACCCATCCTTACAAACTTTCCCTCCTCATTATTCTCGGTCTGTCTGCAGCCTTTGACACGGTCGATCACGCCATCCTCCTCCACCGCCTCTCCACTATTGTCCAGCTGGGCGTTCTACCCTCACCCACTCCCATTCCTATCTCTCTAACAATAGCTCCATCACCCCTGCAATAATGCACTTTAACCCATCCTCAGCAGATCTCAGTAGAACTCCATCTGCAGCAGTGTAAACATCTCCAGTTCCCAGACCAGCTCTCTCGGAGTCCAATCATCAATCAGTGCCGTGGTTACGCTGTGTATAGGAATCACACTGAGATTATCTCACCTCATTTCCCATTGGACCCTTACTGACAGCACAAAGAGACAATCATCCAACCAATCAGACTGAGGCCTAATCCAAACCCAGAGGTTAAAGGTCAGAGTCCCCGCCCTCAGTCTCTGGAATGTTTCACTGGACAAGACAAAGAGATTTTGTACCTTGAGGAACTCTGGGGCCAGTTGTACCTCCAGCCTCGATTTAAGATCTCTTATTGCTGCTTCAAGAGAAGAGATTTCCTCCATGGTTTTGGTTAAATTGTTCTCCATTTCCTCGAATACTTTATTGCTTTTTCTCTCCAACTCTGCTTTCATCAGCTCCTCCTTCTCAAACAGGAACTTGTGCATCTTTTCAAATTCACTGTTGATTTCATTTCTCAGTCTGTCAACTTCAGCCTGGAACAGATTGAATACAGAACGGAATAAACAACGTTTATAATCCCAGTGTCCCTGGTCTCTGTCCACTGGGATATAGGGATAAAAATTTATATCCAGCAAGGATAACAAATAATAACAGCCCACTGTCTGCTGAACAGTTTGATGGGATATTGGCTATATGGGAGTGAGTTACAAACAAACATTGTAAAGTGATTCCAGTGGTTAATTATGAAATAATAGACATCAAGGGCTGAGTCACTAAGTGGAATCTAATTGAGGAATTCAGAATGGATACCTGGGAGTGAGTTACAGACTGGATTCTAATTGAGGGGTTCAGGTGGTTTATATATAGAATAATGGATACCTGGGAGTGAGTTACAGACTGGAATCTAATCGAAGGGTTCAGATGGTTTATATATAGAATAATGGATACCTGGGAGTGAGTTACAGACTGGAATCTAATCGAGGGGTTCAGATGGTTTATATATAGAATAATGGATACCTGGGAGTGAGTTACAGACTGGAATCTAATTGAGGGGTTCAGTTGGTTTATATATACATAGAACATAGAACAGTACAGCACAGAACAGGCCCTTCGGCCCTCGATGTTGTGCCGAGCAATGATCACCCTACTCAAACCCACGTATCCACCCTATACCCGTAACCCAACAACCCCCCCCCCCTTAACCTTACTTTTAAGGACACTACGGGCAATTTAGCATGGCCAGTCCACCTAACCCGCACGTCTTTGGACTGTGGGAGGAACCCGGAGCACCCGGAGGAAACCCACGCACACACGGGGAGGACGTGCAGACTCCACACAGACAGTGGCCCAGCCGGGAATCGAACCTGGGACCCTGGAGCTGTGAAGCATTTATGCTAACCACCATGCTACCGTGCTGCCCCATGCATACCTGGGTGTGAGTTACAGACTGGAATATAATCGAGGGGTTCAGATGGTTTATATATAGAATAATAGATCCCCGGGAATGAGTTAAAGACAAGATTTATTGCATCAATCGATAGGATTGGCTTGAGAGAGAAATTAAGACATTTTCACATTGTTATCATAATCTGCAATTTACAGACGGTCCCTTATATTGCAGTTCAGGGAGCAGCCCGCAGTGTACTTTGGAGCAGCAGCATTTTATTCAGTAAAACTCTCTCTCTGACTGTGTGAGAAGCTGACTCACTCTCAATAACAAACACAGGGAAGTTTACACAAAGCCTAAAGGACACTCTCCTACCTTCATGTGGAAAATCCCATCCTCTCGTTCTCTTTTACTGTGAAGACTGAGGTCCATTTGCTTCTGCAGAGTTTCCAATGATGTTTCTAACTTGTTCTGAGACAGAAAGGACACAAATGGGTTTGTCAAAGGAAACAATCATTGTCACCTTCTGGAGGGGTTTGCTGTTTTTAAATAGAGTTAGACCAGTGAGGTAGAGAAGGAGATATTCTCAGGATTAATTAAACTCAATAAACAAAGTAGAAGCTGTGGGTTAATTCTGTTTATTGCAATTATCCTTCTCCAGGTTAATTCCCCTCCTCAATCAATCCTCTACTCGCTCCAACCCTCTCCTCTTTCAACATCCCTCTCCCCTTCCCTATCCCTGTCTCTCCAGCCCTCTCTTCCCCTCCCCACATTCTACAAACACTCTCTCTCTCTGTGACTTACACCCTGTCCCTCTTCCCCATCTACCTGTGCCAGGAGCAGTGATCCAGTACCTTGTATATCTGGGCTGCCTCCTTTATTGGGATCACACTGTGCGTCTTATGAGTTCTGGACATCCCACACACCACACAGATCGCTTTGTGTTCATCTTCACAGAAGAGTTTCAGCTTCTCCTCGTGTTCCTGACAGTAAAACTCCTCCTGTGGCTGTGTCACCTTCACCTCTCTGAACTTCTCCACGATGTTAATGAGGGTCCGAGCGGGCCTGACGTTCCTCTGGGTGAAGACCTGTCGACACTGGGGGCAGGAAACATCTCCCGGGACCTTCTGCCAACTCTGGGAGATGCAGGAGCTGCAGAAATGATGTCCACATTCCAGAGACACCGGGTGGGTGAATATCTCCAGACAGATGGGACAGGTTAGTTCCTGTGTGAGATCTGGAGATGCCATCTCAGTGGCCAGAGTCTCTCTCGCCTTCCCTGTTCCAGCTCTTTCACTTTCAATTCCTGTTCAGCGTTCCACTTCCTGGATTTCACTTCACGTGATCAGTGACACACTCAGTGTCAGCAACTTTGGAATTAAATCAAACTGACCCCTTTATTGTGTCTGGAGCCTTTTTCATTTTTATAATGTCAGCTTTATGAGATTAATTCCTGTTCTCTGTGAACCACACCAGTCATTAAAACCCTTCTCGCCCCTGCAAATCTCTCCACCCCCCCCCCCCCCCCCCCCCACGCCCACAACTCGAAGAAGGGAGGAGCTCTTGAATTTCTTTAACCAGGTTAAAGACCAACAGATTTATTCAAATTAAATCAAACTGACCCCTTTATTGTGTCTGGAGCCTTTTTCACTTTTATCAAGTCAGATTTATAACATTATTTCTCTTCTCTCTCTACAAACCCACCCCTTGAAAACTCTCTCCCCCCTTTCCCCACATCCCTCAACCCCCGTGTGAGGAACTCAGCAATGGCTTTCTTAGGTACAATCCAGACCATCCTTACAGCTGTTTCTGTTACTAACCTCCTGCCCCCAACCCACTGACCAAACATCCCCCCTTCACCCCCACATCTTTCTCTAGTTTCTCTTCTCTCCGTCCCCCCAAGTCCTTTCCAAATCCATCTCATCCCTGAGCCCCTCCTTATCCTCTCTCCACCCTGTCACCATCTGATCCTCATTCTGACAAAAAACATCTTTTTGAACATGTCCACCCCCATCTCCAACCTCCCCCTTGTTCTCCAAATTCCTGGATAGTCTCTCTCTCTCCCTCCCAAATCCGGGCCCATCTTTTCCCCCCTCAATCCTGCCGGAACCTCTCTGATCAGCTTCTGGACAGGAAGATGGAAAGTTGGTGCAGAGTTTAGGTAACACACACACACACAGACACCCAGACACAGACACCCTAGCTGGGCAGTGCTTCCATTTACTGGAGATTGATGAAGGGACAGGCTCTGTCAGCCACCAGATCACATTTAGATATCAGGAGCTCGGATATCGACTGCCCAATAACATCTTTAAATTCCTGTTCACCTCCTGCTCCATCCGCTTGTTAATCTTCTGTTAGTTTGGACAAATCGTGATGCTGATTCTGCTATTGTCTCACCCACAGTTTGTGATCATCTCACAAGACATGTTACTGAGACAGTGATGCTCATTGACAGGATATTCGACTGGGGTGGCAGCACTCAATGGGAGACAGTGAATCAGCCTCTTGTTGAACACTCTGGACAATATCCCTTTCCATTGACTCCCACTGGGAGTCACTGTGAGTGTAAATGCTGCCATCGAGCCCAGACTTTAAAATGTTGCTTCACCTGAAACAAGGGCCTCGTATCCATCCCCAAACCCAGTCAGAGTGAGTCCAGCACTGAACTGGTGGCAAGGACACACTCCCTCTATTTTACCCCCATCCCCTGCCCTGTTCCCAGTGAACGGCAGTGACCTCCTCATTCTAATCCCTCTCTGGGTAAAGATGTTTCTCTTGAATTCCCTATTGGATTCCTCAGTAACTCCCATATCTGAGGGGATTCTGATCCCCAAACGGTGGGGATCTTCGGTGGCCACGTTTGAGGAATTGTTCGTCGTGAGGGGGGGGGGGGGGGGGGGGGGGGGTGGAATGGGTAAAATGGAAACAGTTGTACAGATTGTAACATTGTGGGCTGGAGGGAATGTTCCCCAGGTTACTTGTTTTTGTATTATTGAATTTATTTGGAATAAAATTACATTAAAATAAACGTTCTCTACTTCATGGATACACAAATCCCTCCGTCTCCGAATATTTACAAGTCTCTCAGCTTTTAAAAATATCCTGAGATCCTCATGTCAAAGTGGATAATTTTACAAAAGGTGTTGGTTATTGAGCCCCTCCAGCCTGTTCCACTATTCAGTGTGATGATATGATCTGCATACTCGTCTGCCATTGGGCCAGAACGTCGGCTTACCATTGGCCCTGGTCGGTCATGTGCCTCTCGACCGATTGGCCGAGAGGCTGAGTTAACCACGCCTCTATTAACGAGGTATAAATGCTCAGACGCCTGACGATCGTCCCTTTCCACTGTAGACGATCGCAGAGCTGTGTTCTAGTTAATTAAAGCCAGACTTTGGTAAATCACTCGCCTCGCGTGCAATCGATGGTACATCATTCAGTTCGCTCACGGCTGAGCTGTATCTGAACCACATTTACTCACCTTGGTTTTATAACCTTTGTGTGAAGAAGCGCTTCCCGAAATCCCCCCCTTGATCTCTCTCATCCTGACCCACACTTTCCCCATGTTGGCTGGAAGGGCTTTACATGGAGCAGTGCCGCCATCTGCTGGCAGTACTGTGAATGACCACTTGCACTGTCAGCTGCCTTTCAGTTGGAGACTTTGAGTGAGGCCATAAATATAATAATAAGAATCTTTATTATTGTCGCAAGCCGGCTTACATTAACGCAGCAATGAAGTTACTGTGAAAAGCCCCTAGTCGCCACATTCCGGCGCCTGTTCAGGTACACAGAGGAAGAATTCAGAATGTCCAAATTACCTAACAGCACATCTTTCGGGACTTGTGGGAGGAAACCGGAGCACCCGGAAAAAACCCACACAGACACAGGGAGAACGTGCAGACTCCACACAGACAGTGGCCCAAGCAGGGAATCGCACCTGGGACCCTGGAACTGTGCAGCAACAGTGCTAACCACTGTGTTGCCATGCTGCTCACTATTGTATATATAAACCATCTGAACCCCTCGATTAGATTCCAGTCTGTAACTCACTCCCAGGTATCCACTATTCTATATATAAACCATCTGAACCCCTCGATTAGATTCCAGTCTGGAACTCTTTCACGAAAGATCAAATTCACCCCGCCCAGTGCCTCATTCCCCACTCCTCTATCTACCCCCAACCCCTCCTCCCATTTCTCCTTAATCCTCACCATGTGCATTCCCCCTGCTCCCCCCCAATATGTCCCCAATCCTACCCTCCTTCTCCACATCCGGAAGCAGCAGCCGTTCCAATAGGCCGACATCGGCAGCCTGGGGAACCCTTTCCACACCTTCCGTGCAAAGCCCCTCACTTGGAAATACCTGAAATCACTCCCCCCTCCGGAGCTCTACCCTCTCCCACAGCTCTTCCAGTCTGGCGAACCTCTCCTCCAAATATAAATCCCAGGCCCTCATCAACCCCACCTCTCTCCACCTCCTGTCCATGCCATCCGTCTCCCTCGGTTTGAATCCGTGGTTCACACACAACAGCATTAGCACCGACATCCCCTCCATCCTAAAGTCTCTCCTCAGCTGGTTCCACACCCTAACCGTGGACTGTACAACCGGGCTCTCCGTATATCTCCTCGGTGACAACGGTAGTGCCACCGTTACCATGGCCCTGAAGCTGGGCCCCCTACAGGACTCCTCCTCCATCCTAACCCATTCCGGCCTCTCTCCCTCCCACTATCACCTCACTTTCTCCACATTCATCACCCAATAATAGTACAGCAGGTTCGGTAACGCCAAGTCCCCTTTCTCTCCCTGCCTCTGTATCAGGGCCCACTTCACCCTTGGCACCTTCCCCGCCCAAATAAACTCCCAAATTACATTGACCAAACTCCGGAAGAAGGCCTTCGGAATAAAAATCGGGAGCATCTGAAATCCAAATAAAAACCTTGGCAAGACATTCACCTTAACCACTTTGACCCTTCCCTCCAGCATCAGGCGTTGTGTATCCCACATCCTAAAGTCCTCCTTTATCTCCTCCACCAACTTTGTTAAGTTCCACTTATGCATTGTCGCTCACTCCCCTGTCACCTGGACCCCCAGATACCTAAACCTATCCCCACCTACCCTAAATGGCAACACCCCGAAATAAACTGAAGCAGAGAAAGTTAACAAGCAGATACAGTGAACAATTAGGGAGGGAAATGGTATCTTAGCCTTTATTACAATGGGGTTGAAGTATAAGAGAATAAGTCTTGCTGCAATGTAACAGGGATTGAGTGTGGACACAGCTGGAGGACTGTGGACAGTTTCAGTCTCCTTACCTGAGGAAACATATACTTACCTTAGAGGGAGCAATGAAGGTTCACGGAATTGATTCTTGGGATGAAAGGGTTTTCCGTTATGAGGAGGGATTGAGTTGGACGGCTCTATATTCTTTGGAGTTTAGAAGAATAAGAGGTGATCTTATTGAAACATATACAATTCTCAGAGATCCTGACAGGGTAGATGCTGAGACTGGTCTAGAACGAGGGATCACAGAATCAGGATAAGGGGTCGTCCATTTAAGACTGAGATGAGAAGAAATTCCTTCCCTCAGAGAGAGTTGTGAATCTTTGGAATTCTCTCCCTTGGCGAGATGTCAGTGAGTATATTGAACACAGAGATCGATATATTCCCGAGTACAAAGGGAATGAAGGGATAGGATGGGAAAGTGGAGTCGATGTTGATGTTCAGACAGGATCTTCCCGAATGGTCACATGTCCTACTCCGGAACCTATTCTGATATTCTCATTCCTGATACCACCACCTGGAGGTTCCCTTCCAGTCACTCACCATCCTGACTTGGAAACATATCGGCCGTTCCTTCACTGTCGCTGGGTCCAAATCCTGGAACTCCCTCCCTAACAGCACTGTGGATGTACCTACACCAGCTTCTCAAGGGCAATTAGGGATGGGCAACGAGGGCTCAGCCAGCGACACCCACATCCCATACAGGAGTGAAAAAACATTCTTTCTGCTCATTCACTGAATCAATAATCATCACACCAGGTGTCAGTCCCGTCTTCAAATAAAATATTTATCAAGGGAGGAAACAAAATAAAGATTCACAATGAATTGTTCGAGAGCTGTGCACAGTTACCACAATTCAGGAGATTTTGCTTCATTCTATACCAGCCCAGTGTTTATGGGCCCCATTAGATTGAGATCGGGACAGTGGGATGGGTGGAGAATCTGAGTTAAATTTACAGAATAAACAATACAGAAACACACTCACCCCCTGACAGAACACAGCAGAGAATCAGGACAACATGAGCTGTTCAGACAGGGAGTCAGGCTTCTCACTAAAACTCCGACCTCCCAAAACGTGTCCCACTGCGTTACCCAGAGAGCAGTGTGAGTGGCTCAGAGTTATTACCAGAGTCATTATTACAGGGATTAAAGATGGGATAGAGTTTCTCGGTGAATGTATCAGTGAAGGTGTACAGGTGAGACATGTCCTCAGCATCGTAAAATGATACCTGTCCTCCCTCATAATCCAGGTAAATTCCCAACTTCCGGGGTTTCACTTTCAGCTGCGAGATGGCATCCGGGATTTTCAATGATTTGCAGTCAGGAAACCGGGCGATGACCCAGAATCCATTCTCAGGTGAATGTGTGATGTCTGCTTTCCTGTTGACAGACTCTCTGCAGACACCCACAACCCAGTAAGGTTTGTTTCCAAGGCCCACCTCCCAGTAGTGTCTCCCTGATGTGAAACTCTGGGAACTCAACACATAGACATATTGATCAAATCTTCCCGGATGTTCAGGGAGATCTTGCTCCTCATTTCCGGCCCTCACACTAGTCAGATCCTGGGAAATGATGAGTCGGTTGTTTGCTGTCTCTGGGTCCAGGGTGAGAGTTGCTGGAGCTGGAAGAGAACATGATTGGGAAGCTGTTACTGTGAGAAAAACAGGAGTGAATGACGGGACGTGTACAGACGGTGATGGGACATCACCACTTTCCTCAGCCCAGGAACTGTGGAAGCTCAGGGACAGAGTGTCTGAAGAAATTTCTCCCCCTTCCCTCAGCTCCATTCACTCAGCTCAGATCAGCATCAATTCACTGAGAATAAAGATCTCTCTCCAGTACAAGACCTCGGTTAAGACAAGTTGTAGGGAGTCAGTCACCACCCTGAACTCAATCTACTGGAATCTGACACTGGTTGTCCCCTGTTGATAATTTCAGCCCCCCCAGTGCTCACTTATCCTCATCAGCTTCGAACCCAGCAATGGCTCGAACCTAAAATTCTCACTGCCCACACTCCATCTCTGTCACCTCCTCCAGCCCTACACCTCCCTCCGAGATCTCAGTCAGGAGAAGGGAGTGGGCTCTCCCCCTCCGGCCCTCCACCCCCCTCTGAGATCTCAGTCAGGACAAGGGGGTGGGCTCTCCTCCTCCAGCCCTACAACCCCCTCTGAGATCTCAGTCAGGACAAGAGGGTAAGCTCTCCTCCTCCAGCCCTACACCCCCCTCCGAGATCTCAGCCAGGACAAGGAGGTGGGCTCTCCCCCTCCGGCCCTCCACCCCCCTCTGAGATCTCAGTCAAGACAAGGGGGTAAGCTCTCCTCCTCCAGCCCTACACCCCCCTCTGAGATCTCAGTCAGGACAAGGGGGTGGGCTCTCCTCCTCCAGCCCTACAACCCCCTCTGAGATCTCAGCCAGGACAAGAGGGTGGGCTCTCCCCCTCCAGCCCTACACCCCCCTCTGAGATGTCAGCCAGGACAAGGGGGTGATCTCTCCTCCTCCTCTTCAAACTCCAGCCACTGGATCATTGCTCTCCAGCTGAGAAGATGTAAAGTCTCAGCTGAAAGAGGCTCCTCCAACACTGCAGCACTTCCTCAGTACTGAGCTGGGATTGTCAGTCTGGACTTCCTGCTCCAGATTCTGGAATGGGACAGAAATCTACAGCTTTCTGACTCAGTGATGGGATAACACGGACAACAGCTACATTCCCACTGGGAATTCCATTCACACTCGGAAGGAGTGATCCCAGTAGAAAATTCCCATCTAAATGACAGAGAAATTACTTCAGTTATCTCAATACACGGTTTTGCTCTTTCATCTCCTCATATGTTCCCTGGTCTCCATGCCAACATGGGCCCTAACAGACAGAAACCTAGAAAATGTACAGAATAACGAGGACAGTAGCAACATGGATATGAAATGGGGGGAATGACAGTTGTTGGTTGTTGTCAAACTGGACATAGATTATACATTAGTGTTCACAGGGGTCAGTGTTCGCACCCCGACTCTTCCTGGTGTAGATTAATGAGCTAAACCTTGATACAGAACATCATTTCACAAACTGATGTGGCAGGGGGATGGGAACCAGATTAGGAAGTTAGAGGTCAATAAAGAAGCAGCAACTAAAGCCAATAAGGTACGAGACAATAAACTCAATGTGACTAAGGGGAAGAGTAGACAGGGAAGAGGTGATGATCGCAAAGGGACAGGTGGTCTGAGGTGCATTTGTTTTAATGCGAGAAGTGTAGCAGTTAAGGCAGATGAATTTAGGGCTTGGATTAGTACCTGGGAATATGATGTTATTGGTATTACTGAGACTTGGTTGAGGGATGGGCAAGACTCGCAACTAAATATCCCAGGTTATAGATGCTTCAGGAGGGATAGAGAGGGAGGTAGAAGGGGTGGAGGAGTTGCATTATTGGTCAGAGATTATATCACAGCTGTGATTAAGGAGGGCATGATGGAGGATTCGAGCACTGAGGCAATATGTATGGAGCTAAGAAATAGGAAGGGTGCAGTAACATTGTTGGGACTTTACTATAGGCCTCCCAAAAGCGAGCGTGAAGTAGAGGTACAAATATGGAGACAGATTATAGAACAATGTAGGAGCAATAGGGTGGTTGTGATGGGAGATTTTAACTTCCCCAACATTGAATGGGACTCATGTAGTGTTGGAGGCGTAGATGGAGCAGAATTTGTAAGGGGCATCCAGGAGAGATTTTTAGAGCAGTATGAAAATAGTCCAATTCAGGAAGGGGCCATACTGGACCTGGTATTGGGGAATGATCCCGGCCAGGTGGTTGACATTTCAGTCGGCGATTACTTTGGGAATAGCGATCACAATTCCATAAGTTTTAGAATACTCATGGACAAAGACGAGAGTGGTCCTAAAGGAAGAGTGCTAAATTGGGGAAAGGCCAACTATAACAAAATTCGGCAGGAGCTCGGGAATGTGGATTGGGAGCAGCTGTTTAAGGGTAAATCCACATTTGAAATGTGGGAGTCTTTTAAGGAAAGGTTGATTAGAGTGCAGGACAGACATGTCCCTGTGAAAATGAGAGATAGAAATGGCAAGATTAGGGAACCATGGATGACGGGTGGAATTGTGAGACTAGCTAAGATGAAAAAGGAAGCATTCATAAGATCGAGGCGACTCAAAACTGATGAAGCTTTGGAGGAATATCGGGAAGGTAGGACAAATCTCAAACGCGCAATAAAGAGGGCTAAAAGGGGTCATGAAATATCTTTGGCTATCAGGATTAAGGAAAATCCCAAAGCCTTTTATTCTTATATAAGGAGCAAGAGGGTAACCAGTGAAAGGATGGGCCCACTCAAAGACAAAAGAGGGAATTTATGCGTGGAGTCAGAGGAAATGAGTGAGAATTTAATGAGTACATTGCATCGGTATTCACCAAGGAGAGGGACATGATGGATGTTGAGACCAGGGATGGATGTTTAAATACTCTAGGCCATGTCGGCATAAGGAAGGGGGAGGTTTTGGGTATTCTAAAAGGCATTAAATTGGACAAGTCCCCAGGACCGGATGGGATCTATCCCAGGTTACTGAGGGAAGCGAGGGACGAAATAGCTGGGGCCTTAACAGATATCTTTGCAGCGTCCTTGAGCACGGGTGAGGTTCCGGAGGACTGAAGAATTGCTAATGTTGTCCCTTTGTTTAAGAAGGGTAGCAGGGATAATCCAGGGAATTATAGACCTGTGAGCTTGATGTCAGTGGTAGGCAAACTGTTGGAGAAGATACTGAGGGATAGGATCTATTCACATTTGGAAGAAAATAGACTTATCAGTGATAGGCAGCATGGTTTTGTTCAGGGAAGGTCATGTCTTACAAACCTAATAGAATTCTTTGAGGAAGTGACAACGTTAATTGATGAGGGAAGGGCTGTAGATGTCACATACATGGACTTCAGTTAAGCATTTGATAAAGTTTCCCATGGCAGGTTGATGGAAAAAGTGAAGTTGCATGCGGTTCAGGGTGTACTAGCTAGATGGATAAAGACCAGGCTGGGCAACAGGAGACAGAGAGTAGTGGTGGAAGGGAGTGTCTCAAAATGGAGAAAGGTGACTAGTGGTGTTCCTCAGGGATCCGTGCTCAGACCCTGTTGTTTGTGATATACATAAATGATCTGGACGAGGTATAAGTGGTCTGATGAGCAAGTTTGCAGATGATACTAAGATTGGTGGAGTTGCAGATAGCGGGGCGGACTGTCAGAGAATACAGGAAAATATAGATAGATTGGAGAGTTGGGCAGAGAAATGGCAGATGGAGTTCAATCCAGGCAAATGCGAGATGATGCATTTTGGAAGATCTAACTCAAGAGCAGACTATATGGTCAATGGAAGAGTCCTGGGAAAAATTGATGTACAGAGAGATCTGGGAGTTCAGGTCCATTGTACCCTGAAGGTGGCAACGCAGGTCGATAGAGTAGTCAAGAAGGCATACAGCATGCTTGCCTTCATCGGATGGGGTATTGAGTACAAGAGTCGGCAGGTCACGTTACAGTTGTATCGGACTTTGGTTAGGCCACATTTGGAATACTGCCTGCAGTTTTGGTCGCCACATTACCAGAAGGATGTGGATGCTTTAGAGAGGGTGCAGAGGAGATTCACCAGGATGTTGCCCGGTATGGAGGGTGCTAGCTATAAAGAAAGGTTGTGTAGATTAGGATTGTTTTCCTTGGAAAGACGGAGGTTGAGGGGAGACCTGATTGAGGTCTACAAAATTATGAGAGGTATGGACAGGGTGGATAGCAACAAGCTTTTTTCCAAGAGTGGGGGTGTCAATTACAAGGGGTCATGATTTCAAGGTGAGAGGGGAAAAGGTTTTTTACGCAGAGGGTGGTGGGTGCCTGGAATGCTTTGCCAGCGGAGGTGGTAGAGGCGGGTAAGATAGCATCATTTAAGATGCATCTGGACAGATATATGAACAGGTGGGGAACAAAGAGAAGTAGACCTTGGAAAATAGGTAACAGGTTTAGATAAAGGATCTGGATCGGCGCAGGCTGGGAGGGCCGAAGGGCCTGTTCCTGTGCTGTAATTTTCTTTGTTCTTTGTTCTAATTAGCGGTGACAGGACAAGTTGAGAGAATGATTAATAGGAATGCAGCATCTTCGGCTTTATTAACACAGAATAGAGTGACAAAGTTATATCTGTATAAAACACTGGTTAATCCTTAACTCTGTTCTGGGCAACACACTTGAGGAAGGATGTGAGGGCATTAGAGAGAGAGTGCAGGAAACATTCACCACAATGGTTCCTGGGAGGAGGAACTTCAGTTACGGACACAGATTGGAGAAGCTGAGGTGGTTCCCCTGAGAGAAGAGAACCAGAGGACACAGAATTTAAACTGATTGACAAAAGAAGCCACATTATCGTGAGGGAAATCCTTTTCATACAGCGAGTGTTTAGGGTCAGGAATGTACTGTGGTGGAATCAGAGTGAATCACAGCTTTCAAATGGAATTGAATCATTAACTGATGAGGAAAAATCAATGGCAGGATCAGTCAGAGTCAGCATGGATTCATGAAGGGAAAATCATGCTTGACAAATCTATTGGAATTCTTTGAAGATGTAACCAGTACAGTTGACAAGGGGGAGCCAGTCGATGTGGTATATTTGGACTTTCAGAAGAAGTTTGACAAAGTCCCGTATAAGAGATTATTGTTGTGCAAAATTACAGCGCATGGGGTTGGGGGAAATGTATTGAGGTGGATAGAAAACTGGTTGGCAGAGAGGAAACAAAGAGTAGGAATTAATGGGGCCTTTTCAAATTGCCAGGCGGTAGCAAGTGGGGTACCACAGGGATCGGTGCTGGGACCCCAGCTATTCACAATATATATGAATGATTTGGATGAGGAAACAAAATGTAACATCTCAAAGTTTGCAGATGAATCAAATTGGGTGGAAGGGTGAACATAACATAAGAACTCGGAGCAGGAGTAGGCCATCTGGCCCTTCGAGCCTGCTCCGCCTTCAATGAGATCATGGTTGATCAAGTGTGGACTCAGCTCCAATTTCGCGCCGAACACTTTATTCTTCAAACTGTGAACTGTGACGACGATTCAGGGATGCTACAGCATGATCTGGACAGGTTGGGCGAGTGGGCAAAAAAATGGCAGATGCAGTATAATTTGGATAAGTGCGAGGTTATTCACTTTGGAAGCAAAAACAGGAAGACAGATTACTACCTGAATGCTTGTAAATTGGGAGAGGGGAGTGTGCAGAAGGACCTGGGTGTCCTTATGTACCAGTCGCTGAAGGTCAGTATGCACTGCAGCAGGCTGTAAAGAAGGCTAATGGTATGTTGGCCTCCATTGCGAGAGGTTTCGAGTATAGAAGCAGGGATGTGTTGCTGCAATTATACAGGGCCTTGGTGAGGCCACACCTGGAGTATTGTGTGCAGTTTTGGTCTCCTTCTCTGAGGAAGGATGTTCTTGCTCTCGAGGGAGTGCAGCGAAGGTTTACCAGACTAATTCCAGGGATGGCGGGACTGTCATATGAGGACAGATTGACTAGGTTGGGATTGTCCTCGCTGGAATTCATTAGAACGAGGGGGAGATCTCATGGAGACTTATAAAATTCTAATAGGACTAGACAGGGTAGATGGATGGAAGATGTTACCAATGATGGGTGTGTCCAGAACCAGGGTCACAGTCTGAAGATTCAGGATCAACCATTTCGGACAGATACAAGGAGACAGTTCTTCACCCAGAGAGTGCTGAGCCTGTGGAATTCATTACCACAGGAAGTAGTTGATGCTTAAACATTGAATATATTCAAAAGGTGGCTAGGGCACTTGGGGATAATGTTATAAAGGCTATGGGGCGAAAGCAGGATTAGGCTATTGAGTTGGATGATCAGCCATGACCATGATGAATGGCGGACCAGGCTTGAAGGGCCAAAAGGCCTCCTCCTGCTTCTATGTATCTATATAATCTGCAGAGCTACAGAGATAAGGTGAAGGAATGGCCCTGGGGAGTTGATTTTGCAATGGGCTAGCAGGAACGCAATGGGCCGATTGGTTTCCTCCTGTTTTGTAAACATTCTGGGATTCACAGAAAAAGGGAATTCCAGACCAACCTGATTCGGCTGCAAATTAATTCTCCAGCCCAATCCCGGTTTCCAGTTCCTGCTCCGTAACCCTGTCGGCACCTTTAGTGTTGATCTGATTACTTTATAAATGTGACGAGCGTTTCTGCCTCAATCTTCCTTTCCCAGATCCAGACCACGCCCGGAGTGAAAATAATCCCCTTTCACTCTCCTCCCCCTTACCCTGTATCTACTCTCCCTGATCATGGATCCCGAGATAATGGAACTCAGGGCTTCCTTTCCACTCAGGACATTCCTAATTTTATACACATCAATTAAATCTCCCCTCAGCCTTCTCGGATCCAAAGAAAACAATCCCAATCTATCCAATCATAACTCAGAAGTTCTCTGATCCATCCAACACCCTCATTAATCTCCTCGGTAACCTCTCCAGCACACTGACCAGAAAGATATAAAGTACTCTAGTTGTAGACTAACTAGTGTTTAATAAAGTTCCTACATTACCTCTCTGCTCTTATTTTCTATTCCGTGATCAGTCAGGAAAATATCCGGTGTGTTATCTTCACCACTTTATCCACCTGTCCTGAATCTGTGGACATAAATTCAAAGCTCCCTCTGTTCCTCCACAACTCTCACTATCTTTCCACTTATTGTCTATTCCCTTGTCATATCTTCCCTCTCCCAATACATTAACCTCATACTTCTCTGAACTGAATTCCATTCACAGCAAGGCAAAGTGCTGAGGAAGAGACAGAAGGTGATGTCTGCCTAAGTTGGGAGTTCCTGTCCTTGGCCACAGAAGGGGACAGAATGTAGTCATGGTGACTGATGTACGGCGTGAGGGGAAGAGTATCAGTCTTCGCAGCAGGGCATGTGGGGACCAATCGGTGCTCTGTGCGGAGGTCTGGCAATGTTCCTTAGAAATGTCAAAACATCATCAAATAAATGTTTCCTTATAACCTGGGGCGAGAAAAATACCCAACAATATACAGAGAACAACACCTGGGTTCATCCAGTGTTGGGGAAAAGCAGGAAGGGAAAGGGAGGGATAAACTTAAAAAAATCATGATCACGAGAGAAAAAGTGTCTGAAAAACCAATGAGATTAAAGACAACTTGTCCCCTGGACCTGATGTCCTGCATCCCAGGATTTTAAAGGAGGGGCTGGAGAGAAAGTGGATGCATTGGTTGTGATGTTTCCAAATTCCCGAGATTACTGATCAGTGATGGGGATACAACTATTTATGATCAATATTCCTGATTGGATGAAGAAACCCAATGTACAGAAGCTAAATTTTCTGATGCCACAAAGTGAGTTCGGGAAGTTGTGAGGAGGATACAAAGTGTCTGCGGAGGGATATAGACCGGTTAAGTGAGTGGACAAAGATTTAGCAGATGGAGTATAATGTGGGAAAATGGGAGGTTGTCCACCTTGGCAGGAAGAATAGAAAAGCAGCAAATTATTTCAATAGAAAGAGACAGCAGAATGCTGCAGTACAGAGGGATCTGGGGGACCTTGTACATCAATCACTAAAAGTTAGTGTCCAGGTGCAGCAAGGAATGAGGAAACAAATGGAATGTTGGCCTTTATTGGAGAAGGGATGGAGTGTAAAGTAGGTAAGACTTGCTCCAACTTTACAGGGGATTGGTGAGACTGCAGCTTGAGTACTGTGTTCAGATCTGATCTCCATACATCAGGAGGGAGAGATTCTCATTGGACAGAGTTCAGAGAAGGTTCACTGGGCTGATTCCTGGGATGAAGGGATTGCCTTATGGGGAAAGGTTGAGCTGGTTGGATCTGTACTCACTGGAGTTTAGAAGACTAAGAGGTTGTCTTATTGAAACATAACATTATGAGGGGATTCCTTCACCAGGGTAGATGCTGGGAGGATGTTTGATCTCTGGGCCAATCGAGGTGTAGGTGACACAGCATCAAATGAAGGGGCCTCTATTGAAGACAGAGATGAGGAGGAATTCCTTCTCGGAGAGGGATATTAGTCTTTGGACTTCTCTACCACAGAGAGCAGCAGAGGCTGGGTCATTGATTCATGACCGAATTCCATAGATTGTTGATCAACAAGGGGTTAAGGGTCATCTAGGGCAGGCAGGAAAGTGGAGTAAAGGCCCCAATCAGATCAGACATGATCTTATCAAAAATCAGAGCAGGTTCAATTGGCTGGACAACTCCTGTTCTTATTCCTTCTGATCTTCTGATCATTTCATCAGTGTGTCAAACCTCATTAATCAAGTGGATAATGGCAGACAGACAGTAATATACAGCGAATGATACCTGGTGAAATCACTGCTCTCATTTCCCTCCACACTTTGATATATTTGAATGGTTCACCAGCGATAGCTACAGGTAACTGAGTGGAGACAGTTCCAGGCTTGTGAAACTCCATCTGACTCCTGTAAAAACAGGTCTGGAAATCAGTGTGTGTCAGAGAGACAGCAGTGATCACATCACAAAACTGTTTCTTTATATCTGCTTACCTCATCAACAGCTCTTGAATATCCTGAGGGGAAAGAAACAGAATAGATATGATCGAGTCAGATTAAAGAGTTCTTGTTGTAAATCTCGAGTAAAAATTGAGAGACCAAGATTTCAATTAGAAAATAACTTTTACTTTTTCCTTTCATTCCCTCTCGGGGCTCATCTTGTCCATGAGACCCACCTCCTGTCCCCTCCATCCAATTCCCAAAACTACTGATCTCCCAACCACCCCTCCTGGTCCCCATGTTAGCTGGGATTGGAAACTGTTTCATCTCTTCAGGTGTTGTCTCTCTCTCTCATTTAAATCTACATCTTCACCCCTCTCCCCAAAAAACCCATCATTACAAACTTTCCCTCCCCATTTTTCCCGATCTGTCTGCAGCCTTTGACACGGTCGATCACGCCATCCTCCTCCATCGCCTCTCCACTGTTGTCCAGCTGGGTGTTCTACCCTCACCCGCTCCCATTCTTATCTCTCTAACCATATCTCCATCACCCCTGCAATAATGCACTTTAACCCGTCCTCAGCAGATCTCAGTAGAACTCCATCTGCAGCAGTGTAAACATGTTCAGTTCCCAGCCCAGCTCTCTCGGAGTCCAATCATCAATCAGTGTCGTGGTTACGCTGTGCATAGGAATCAAACTGAGATTATCTCACCTCATTTCCCATTGGACCCTGACTGACAGCAGAAAGAGACAATCATCCAACCAATCAGACTGAGGCCTAATCCAAACCCAGAGGTTAAAGGTCAGAGTGCCCGCCCTCAGTCTCTGGAATGTTTCACTGGACAAGACAAAGAGATTTTGTACCTTGAGGAAATCTGGGGCCTCTTGTACCTCCAGCCTCGATTTAAGATCTCTTATTGCTGCTTCAAGAGAAGACATTTCATCCATGGTTTTGGTTAAATTGTTCTCCATGTCCTCGAATACTTTATTGCTTTTTCTCTCCAACTCTGCTTTCATCAGCTCCTCCTTCTCAAACAGGAACTTGTGCATCTTTTCAAATTCACTGTTGATTTCATTTCTCAGTCTGTCAACTTCAGCCTGGAACAGATTGAATACAGAATGGAATAAACAACGTTTATAATCCCAGTGTCCCTGGTCTCTGTCCACTGGGATATAGGGATAAAAATTTATATCCAGCAAGGATAACAAACAATAACAGCTCACTGCCGGCTGAACAGTTTGATGGGATATTGGCTATATGGGAGTGAGTTACAAACAAACATTGTAAAGTGATTCCAGTGGTTAATTATGAAATAATAGACATCAAGTGCTGAGTCACTGAGTGGAATCTAATTGTGGAATTCAGATGGTTTATATATAGAATAATGGAGACCTGGGAGTGAGTTACAGACTGGAATCTAATCGAGGGGTTCAGATGGTTTATATATGGAATAATGGATACCAGGGAGTGAGTTACAGACTGGAATCTAATCGAGGGGTTCAGATGGTTTATAAATAGAATAATGGATATCTGGGAGTGAGTTACAGACTGGAATCTAATTGAGGGGTTCAGATGGTTTATATATAGAATAATGGATACCTGGGAGTGAGTTACAGACTAGAATCTAATCAAGGGGTTGAGATGGTTTATATATAGAATAATGGATTCCTGGAAGTGAGTTACAGACTGGAATCTAATCGAGGGGTTCAGATGGTTCATATATAGAATAATGGATCCCCGGGAGTGAGTTACCGACATGATTTATTTCAACAATCGATGGGATTGGCTTGAGAGAGAAAGTAAGACATTTAAACATTGTTATAATAATCTGCAATTTACAGACGGTCCCTTATATTGCAGTTCAGTGAGCAGCCCGCAGTGTACTTTGGAGCAGCAGCATTTTATTGAGTAAAACTCTCTCTGTCTGTGTGAGGGGCTCACTCACTCTCAATAACAAACACAGGGATGTTTACACAGAGCCTAAAGGACACTCTCCTACCTTCATGTGGGAAATCCCATCCTCTCGTTCTCTTTTTCTGTGAAGACTGAGGTCCATTTGCTTCTGCAGAGTTTCCAATGATGTTTCTAACTTGTTCTGAGACAGAAAGGACACAAATGGGTTTGTCAAAGGAAACAATCATTGTCACCTTCTGGAGGGGTTTGCTGTGTTTAAATAGAGTGAGGCCAGTGAGGTAGAGAAGGAGATATTCTCAGGATTGATTACACTCAATAAACAAAGTAGAAGCTGTGGGTTAATTCTGTTTATTGCAATTATCCTCCTCCAGGTTAATTCCCCTCCTCAATCAATCCTCTACTCGCTCCAACCCTCTCCTCTTTCAACATCCCTCTCCCCTTCCCTATCCCTGTCTCTCCCGCCCTCTCTTCCCCTCCCCACATTCTACAAACACTCTCTCTCTCTGTGACTTACACCCTGTCCCTCTTCCCCATCTACCTGTGCCAGGAGCAGTGATCCAGTACCTTGTATATCTGGGCTGCCTCCTTTATTGGGATCACACTGTGCGTCTTATGAGCTCTGGACATCCCACACACCAGGCAGATCGCTTTGTGTTCATCTTCACAGAAGAGTTTCAGCTTCTCCTCGTGTTCCTGACAGTAAAATTCCTCCTGTGGCTGTGTCACCTTCACCTTCACCTCTCTGAACTTCTCCACGACGCTACTCAGGGTCCGAGCGGGCCTGACGTTCCTCTGGGTGAAGACCTGTCGACACTGGGGGCAGGAAACATCTCCCGGGACCTTCTGCCAACTATGGGAGATGCAGGAGCTGCAGAAATGATGTCCACATTCCAGAGACACCGGGTGGGTGAATATCTCCAGACAGATGGGACAGGTTAGTTCCTGTGTGAGATCTGGAGATGCCATCTCAGTGCCCAGAGTCTCTCTCTCCTTCCCTGTTCCAGCTCTTTCACTGTCAATTCCTGTTCAGCTCTGCACTTCCTGGATTTCACTTCACGTGATCAGTGACACACTCAGTGTCAGCAACTTTGGAATTAAATCAAACTGACCCCTCCATTGTGTCTGGAGCCTTTTTAATTTTTATAAAGTCAGCTTTATGAGATTAATTCCTGTTCTCTGTGAACCACACCAGTCATTAAAACCCTTCTCGCCCCTGCAAATCTCTCTCCCCCCCCCCTCCCCACGCCCACAACTCAAAGAAAGGAGGAGCTCTTGAATTTCTTTAACCAGGTTAAAGACCAACAGATGTATTCGAATTAAATCAAACTGACCCCTTTATTGTGTCTGGAGCCTTGTTCACTTTTATAAAGTCAGATTTATAACATTATTTCTCTTCTCCCTCTACAAACACACCCCTTGAAAACTCTCTCCCCTTTCCCCACCTCCCTCAACTCCCCCCATGTGAGGAACTCAGCAATGGCTTTCTTAGTTACAATCCAGACCATCCTTACAGCTGTTTCTGTTACTAACCTCCTGCCCCCCAACCCACTGACCAAACATCCCCCCTTCACCCCCACATCTTTCTCTAGTTTCTCTCCTCACCCTCTCCCCAAGTCGTTTCCAAATCCATCTGATCCCTGAGCCCCTCCTTATCCTCTCTCCATCCTGTCACCATCTGATCCTCATTCTTATAAAAAAACATATTTTTGAACATGTCCACCCCCATCTCCAACCTCCCCCTTGTTCTCCAAATTCCTGGAGAGTCTCTCTCTCCCTCCCAAATCCGGGCCCATCTTTTCCCCCCTCAATCCTGCGGGAACCTCTCTGATCAGCTTCTGGACAGGAAGATGGAAAGTTGGTGCAGAGTTTCTGTAACTGGAGTGAACAGGAACAATGGTGTGTTGGAGCTGCTCATTTCTCAGATGCTGCACATTCTCTGCCTGTGGGGAGAAGCGTCTGGAAGAACAGATTCAGTCTCAAATATTGTTGTCTGATTGACGCTGTTGTCGAGTCCCTTTGGATGTTTTCCTGCATTGAAGGCGCTATATAAATGTAATTTGTTGTTGCCTCTGACTGAATCAAAGTGTTTGTGCTGGAAACTGTCCTGAGGGATGTCTCCAGTCCCAGTCCGAGATCCTGACACACACAAACACAGACCCTCACACACACAAAGACAGACAGAGACCCTGACACAGACACACACACACACACAGACACAGACACACACATGCAAACACCGACCCTGACACACACACAGGCATCCACAGACACAGACACCCGAGCTGGGCTGAGCTTCCATTTACTGGAGAGTGATGAAGGGACAGGCTCTGTCAGCCACCAGAACACATTTACACATCAGGAGCTGGGACATCGACTGCCCCATAACATCTTTAAATTCCTGTTCACCTCCTGCTCCATCCGCTTGTTAATCTTCTGTTAGTTTGAACAAATCGTGAAGCTGATTCTGGCTATTGCCTCACCCACAGTTTGTGATCATCTCACAAGACATGTTACTGAGACAGTGATGCTCATTAATAGGATATTCGACTGGGGTGGCAGCACTCAATGGGAGACAGTGAATCAGCCTCTTGTTGAACACTCTGGACAATATCCCTTTCCATTGACTCCCACTGGGAGTCACTGTGAGTGTAAATGCTGCCATCGAGCCCAGACTTTAAAATGTTGCTTCACCTGAAACAAGGGCCTCGTATCCATCCCCAAACCCAGTCAGAGTGAGTCCAGCACTGAACTGGTGGCAAGGACCCACTCCCTCTATTTTACCCCAGTCCCCTGCCCTGTTCCCAGTGAACGGCAGTGACCTCCTCATTCTAATCCCGCTCTGGGTAAAGATGTTTCTCCTGAATTCCCTATTGGATTTCTGAGTAACTCCCATATCTGAGGGGATTCTGATCCCCAAACGGTGGGGATCTTCGGTGGCCACGTTTGAGGAATTGTTCATCACGAGGGGGGGGGGGGGGGGGGGGGGGAATGTGTAAAATGGAAATATTTGTACAGATTGTAACATTGTGGCTGGGGGGAATGTTCCCCAGGTTACTTGTTTTTGTATTATTGAATTTATTTGGAATAAAATACATTAAAATAAACATTCTCTGCTTCATGGAAACACAAATCCTTCCGTCTCCCAATATTTACAAGTCTCTCAGCTTTTAAAAATATCCGAGATCCTCATGTCAAAGTGGATAAGTTTACAAAAGGTGATGGGTATCGAGTGCCTCCAGGCTGATCCACCATTCAGTTCGCTCACAGCTGGTCTGTATCTGAACCACATTTACTCACCTTTGTTTTATAGCCTTTGTGTGAAGAAGCCCTGCCTGAAATCCCCCCCTTGATCTCTCTCATCCTGACCCACATTTTCCCCGTTGGCTGGAAGGGCTTTACATGGAGCAGCACCGCCATCTGCTGGCAGTACTGTGAATGACCACTTGCACTGTCAGCTGCCTTTCAGTTGGAGATTTTGAGTGAGGCCATCAATATAATAGTAATAATTTTTATTATTGTCACAAGCCGGCTTCCATTAACACTGCAATGAAGTTACTGTGAAAAGCCACTAGTCGCCACATTCCGGTGCCTGTTCGGGTACACAGAGGAAGAATTTAGAATGTCCAAATTACCTAACAAAACATCTTTCGGGACTTGTGGGAGGAAAGCGGAGCACCCGGAGGAAATCCACGAAGATACAGGGAGAATATGCAGACTCAACACAGACAGTGGTCCAAGCAGGGAATTGCACCTGGAACCCTGGAACGGTGTAGCAACAGTGCTAACCACTGTGTTGCCATGCTGCTTATTATTCTATATATAAACCATCTGTACCCCTCGATTAGATTCCAGTCTGTAACTCACTCCCAGGTATCCATTATTCTATACATAAACCATCTGAACCCCTCAATTAGATTCCAGTCTGTAACTCACTCCCAGGTATCCATTATTCTATATATAAACCATCTGAACCCCTCGATTAGATTCCACTCTGCAACTCACACCTAGATATCCATTATTCTATATCTAAACCATCTGAACCCCTCGATTAGATTCCAGTCTGTAATTCACTCCCAGATATCCATTTTTTTATATATAAACCATCTGAACCCCTTGATTAGATTCCAGTCTGTAACTCACTCCCAGGTATCCATTATTCTATATATAAACCATCTGAACCCCTCGATTAGATTCCAGTCTGTAACTCATCCGCGCACAAAAGGTCAAATTCACCCCGCCCAGCGCCTCATTCCCTATTCCCCTATCTCCCCCGAAACCCTCCTCCCATTTCTCCTTAATCCTTACCATGTGCATTCCCCCTGCTTCCCCAAAATGTCCCCAATCCTACCCTCCTCCTCCACGTCCGGAAGCATCAGCCGTTCCAATAGGGCGACTTCGGCAGCCTGGGGAACCCTTTCCACACCTTCCGTGCAAAGCCCCTCACTTGGAAATACCTAAAATCACTCCCCCCTCGGGAGCTCTACCCTCTCCCACAGCTCTTCCAGACTGGCGAACCTCTCCTCCAAATATAAATCCCTGGCCCTCATCAACCCCACCTCTCCCCACCTCCTGTACATGCCATCCGTCTCCCCCGGTTTGAATCCGTGGTTCACACACAACAGTATTAGCACCGACATCCCCTCCATCCTAAAGTGTCTCCTCAGCTGGTTCCACACCCTAACCGTGGACTGTACACCCGGGCTCTCCGTATATCTCCTCGGTGACAACGGTAGTGCCACCGTTACCATGGCCCTGAAGCTGGGCCCCCTACAGGACTCCTCCTCCATCCTAACCCATTCCGGCCTCTTTCCCTCCCACTATCACCTCACTTTCTCCACATTCACCACCCAATAATAGTACAGCAGGTTCGGTAACGCCAAGTCCCCTTTCTCTCCCTGCCTCTGTATCAGGGCCCACTTCACCCTTGGCACCTTCCCCGCCCAAATAAACTCCCAAATTACATTGACCAAACTCTGGAACAAGGCCTTTGGAATAAAAATCGGAAGCATCTGAAATACAAATAAAAACCTTGGCAAGACATTCATCTTAACCACTTGGACCTTTCCCTCCAGCATCAGGCGCTGTGTATCCCACATCCTAAAGTCCTCCTTTATCTCCTCCACCAACTTTGTTAAGTTCCACTTATGCATTGTCGCCCACTCCCCTGTCACCTGGACCCCCAGATCCCTAAACCTATCCCCACCTACCCTAAATGGCAACACCCTGAAATACACTGAAACAGAGAAAGGTAACAAGCAGATACAGTGAACAATTAGGGAGGGAAATGGTATCTTAGCCTTTATTACAATGGGGTTGAAGTATAAGAGAATAAGTCTTGCTGCAATGTAACAGGGATTGAGTGTGGTCACAGCTGGAGGGCTGTGGACAGTTTCAGTCTCCTTACCTGAGGAAACATATACTTACCTTAGAGGGAGCAATGAAGGTTCACGGAATTGATTCTTGGGATGAAAGAGTTTTCCGATATGAGGAGGGATTGAGTTGGATGGCTCTATATTCTTTGACGTTTGGAAGAATAAGAGATGATCTTATTGAAACATATACAATTCTCAGAGATCCTGACAGGGTAGATGCTGAGACTGGTCCAGACGAGAGGTCACAGAATCAGGATAAGGGGTCGTCCATTTAAGACTGAGATGGGGAGAAATTCCTTCCCTCAGAGAGAGTTTGGAATCTTTGGAATTCTCTCTCTCGGCGAGATGTCAGTGAGTATATTCAACACAGAGATCGATATATTCCTGAGTACAAAGGGAATGAAGGGATAGGATGGGAAAGTGGAGTCGGTGTTGATGTTCAGACAGGATCTTCCCGAATGGTCACATGTCCTACTCCGGAACCTATTCTGATATTCTCATTCCTGATACCACCACCTGGAGGTTCCCTTCCAGTCACTCACCATCCTGACTTGGAAACATATCGGCTGTTCCTTCACTGTCGCTGGGTCCAAATCCTGGAACTCCCTCCCTAACAGCACAGTGGGTGTACCTACACCAGTTTCTCAAGGGCAATTAGGGATGGGCAACGAGGTCTCAGCCAGCGACACCCACATCCCATACAGGAGTGAAAAAACATTCTTTTTTTTAAATAAATGTTTTCATTGGGTTTTTGAACAAGGTATAATTACCGTTATGTGCACAGAATAAGAAACATATATCTATATATACACACATATTTAGAAGAGAAGGGCACACCCCAACATAAAATACAATAAAATATGAAATAGACTAACTGCTGGGGTACTGTGCACCAGCTCGACAGCGGCAGCTCTGTGCATCTGGCAGAATTATTTACACCACGTAAGTACGCGACTGTTTGCGGTGGGGGGGGGGGGGGGGGGGGGGGGGGGGGGGGGGGGCAAATATACATTTGGGTGCCGGGGAGAGTGTGCGACACCTGGCTGGGTCGCGTGCCGCTGTCGCCCGCCTCTCCCGGACGGATCTCGCCGCCGTCCCCCGCTCGCCTCCGCTGCTCCTCCCGACCTCCATCCCCAACCTCCTTGTTCCCCGCTCCTGGAGATGTCAAGCACGTTTTGGCACCCCCATGCCTTCCTTCCAGCTCCCGTTTCCCTGCCCCCAGCCCCATCCCGCTGGTTCTCCTCTCCTGTCCCCCCTCCCTCCCCGGTTCGCCCCTCCCTTCTCAGGTTCAGCTGTCACCCCCCCTCCCCCCTGTGGTTCGCCTTTCTTTCCTCAGGTCTAGCCCCCCCCCCCCCCCCCCTCCCCCTCCCAACCTCCCTCCCTCCCAGTCCCTCTCTCCCTTTCATGCCTTGGCTACCCTCCCCTGATTCTTGACTAATTTCCGCTGATTCTTGACTACCTGGCTATTCTTCCTCTTGTTCGTTGGCCACAAACAGGTCCTGGAACAGTCGTGTGAATGGCTCCCACGTTCTGTGGAAGCCGTCGTCTGACCCTCGGATGGAGAATTTGATTTTCTCCATTTGGAGAGATTCCGAGAGGTCGGACAGCCAGTCTGCAGCTCTGGGCGGTGCTGCTGACCGCCAGCCAAACAGGATTCGACAGCGGGCGATCAGGGAGGCAAAGGCAAGGGCGTCCGTCCTCCTCCCCAGGAATAGATCTGGTTGGCCGAGACCCCGAAGACCGCCACTTTCGGGCATGGCTCCACCCTCACCCCCACCACTTTGGCCATAGCCTCGAAGAAGGCTGTCCAGTACTCCACCAGTCTGGGGCAAGACCAGAACATGTGGGCATGGTTGGCCGGGCCTACTTGGCACCGTTCACATCTATCCTCCACCACCGGGAAGAACCTACTCATACGGGTTCTTGTTAGGTGGGCTCTATGTACCACTTTTAGCTGTGTCAGGCTGAGCCTTGCGCATGTGGAGGTGGAGTTGACCCTATGCAGTGCTTCGCTCCAGAGTCCCCACCCTATCTCAATCCCCAGGTTCTCCTCCCATTTCTTTCTTGTTGTGTCCAGTACGGTGTCGGCCCTTTCTGTCAGTCGGTCGTACATGTCACTACAGTTCCCTTTATCTAGGATACTTGCGTCCAGTAGGTCTTCCAGTAGTGTCTGTCGTGGCGGTTGTGGGTACGTCCTTGTCTCCTTTCGTATGAAGTTTTTGAGCTGCAGATACCGTAGCTTGTTCCCCCTGGCTAGCCAAAATTTCTCTGTCAGTTCGTCCAGTGTTGCGACCCTGCCATCCGTGTATAGGTCCCTGACTGTCAGTGTCCCTCCGTCCTGCCTCCACCTTTTGAAGGTGGCGTCAGTCAGTGCTGGTGTGAACCTATGGTTGTTGCAGATGGGAGCTTTGTCAGAAATTGGTCAGGCCAAATTGCTGCCGCAGTTGGTTCCAGGATTGGAGGGTGGCTGTCACCACTGGGCTGCTGGAATGTTTTTTGGGTGGGGATGGGAGTGCTGCCGTGGCGAGGGCCCGGAGGGAGGTCCCCACACAGGAGGCCTCCTCCACGCGCACCCACTCGGCCTCTGGCTCCTGTATCCATCCCCTTACTCGCTCGGCTGTTGCCGCCCAGTGGTAGAATTGTAGGTTTGGGAGTGCATTTTGTTTTTTGTAGGACCTTCTTTGGGATCCTAGCATTTTTACCCCCCCATACGAACGCCATGATAAGTTTGTCCAGCGCTTTGAAAAAGGCCTTGGGGATGTAGACCGGAATGGATCTAAACAGGAAGAGGAACCTGGGCAGGACGTTCATTTTGATCGTCTGGACTCTCCCCGCGAGGGAGGCGGGAGTGTGTTCCATCTTTGCAGGTCCTTTTTTACTTCCTCCGTCAGGCTGGTGAGGTTCCAATTGTGGATCCCTTTCCCGTCATGGGCTATTTGGATCCCCAGTTGGCGAAATTTGTGTTGGGCTTGTTTAAACGGCAGTCCCGTTAGTGCTGCCCCCCCCCCCCCCCCCCCCCCCCCACTTGCGGTGTCTGCGTTTAGCAGTGAGATGGGTCTGCATCACCCACATTCCGTTGGGTCTTTGTCTTTCTCAGGTATCAGTGAGATTGAGGCCTGTGCTAACGTGGGTGGCAGTGTGCCCCTAGCTAGCGAGTCTGTGAACATCTCCCGCAGGTGCGGGGCCAGCGCTGTCGCAAATTTTTTGTAGAAGTCCGCCGGGAATCCGTCCGGTCCTGGCGCCTTCCCCGTCTGCATGGAGCTTATGCTGTCCATGATCTCTCCCAGTGCTAGTGGTGCTTCCAGGCCCCATTTTCTGCCCTCCCCCATGACTGGAATGTCCAGTCCATCAAGGAACCGTTTCATCCCAGACTCCCCCCTTGGGGGCTCTGAGGTGTACAGCTCTTGGCAGAAGGCCTTGAAGGTTTTGTTAATCTTTTCTGGTTCCATTTCCAACGTGCCTCCGGGTACCCACGATTTTTGCAATTTCTCTGGTGGCCTGCCTGCTTTCTCAGCTGGTGTGCCAACAGGCGGCTGGCTTTGTCTCCGTGTTCGTACAGGGTCCCATGCGCCCTGGCGGAGTTGGTGCACTGCTTTCCTGGTGGAGAGCAGGTCACAGTTCCTTTGTAGTTCCTTCCTCTCTGCCAGGAGCTCTATGGTCAGGGCCTCGGAGTATTTACAGTCTACCTCCAGTATGGAGTCGACTAGCTTCTGCCCAGCCACCCTTTCCTCACTATCTCTTTGTGCTTTGAAAGCGATAATTTCCCCTCTTAGTACGGCCTTTAGCGCTTCCCAGAACGTGGAGGGCGAGACCTCCCTGTTTTGGTTGTTCTCCGTGTACTCTGCTATAACCCGCACTATCCTTTCACTGAAGGCCTTGTTAGCTAGTAAGGCACCGTCCAACATCCATGTGGGGCGCTGGGCCTTTCCCGTCTCTAGCCGCACGTCCATGTAATGCGGAGCGTGGTCTGATATCACAATTGCGGAGTATTCCACTTTGTCTATCCCTGGAAGCACCGTCTTCCCCACCACAAAGAAGTCAATTCTGGTGTATACGTTGTGTACTGGGGAGAAGAAGGAGAATTCCTTCTCCCCTGGGTGGGCGAACCTCCAGGAGTCCACCGCTCCCATCTGCCCCATAAAGTGACTGAGTTCCCTTGCCATGCTTGAGGTTTTCCCCGTTTTGGGGTTTGATCTGTCCGTCTTTGGGTCCTGTACAGTTAAAGTCCCCCCCCATGATTAGTCAATGCGTTGCTATGTCTGGGATTTCTGCCATGGTCTTTTTGATGAAACTCGTGTCGTCCTAGTTGGGCGCGTACACGTTGACTAGTACCACCGGTGCCCCATCCAGGGCCCCGCTGACCATGGCGTACTGTCCCCCCGGGTCTGTTACCGTCCTTGTCGCCCTAAACATCGTCCTCTTGCCGATCAAGATCGCCACCCCCCTGGCCCTTGTCCCATAGCAGGAATGGTAGGTTTGTCCCACCCAGCCCTTTCTTACCCGCAGTTGGTCCTGCTCCCTCAGGTGCGTCTCTTGGAGGAAGACTATGTCGGCCCTCATATTTCTGAGGTGGGTGAGGAATCTGGATCTCTTCACTGGGCTGTTAAGTCCCTTTACCTTCCAGGTGACTATCCTGGTGGGGGGCTTCTGGCCCCTTGCTCCTGTGGGATTAACCATACTTACCTGGTGGATGCGCCCCTGCCCTCCGGGGTTTCCCTTTGTTAGGGGGCCGTCCAGGATGGCCGCTATTGCTGTTCTCTCCACGCGGTCGGGTCTCTGCGCTCCGGGATTTCCCCCCTGTCCCGGGGGCATCTGCCATGGCCGTCCACTGTGTGTCCGCCACGCGGGTAGTCCCCTGCACTCTGGGGGCCCCCTTCGCCCACAGACCGTACTGGGTGGGTGCTTGCAGCGGTTCCTTGTTTCGGGCCCTTGGTTGTGGCACTTTGTTGTCCTGTTCCTTTTCTAACCTCCTTTATCCCTCCTTCCAAGTATCCCCCCCCCCCCCCCCCAGCCTCTCGCTCCCTGTGTACCGCCCCCCCCCCCCCCCCCCCCCCCCCCCCCCCCCTTTATACAACTCCTCTCTGGTGGGCTTGTTTTGGATGTGAGAGGAGAGTGTAAAAAGAGAGAAAGTAATATATTCCCCCCTCCCCCCTCTCTCCCTGTTTTCTTTTGGGCTTTGTTTGGGGGGGGGTGGGTCGTTCCCCGCTGCTCCGTTTGGGCTGCCGCACGCCGCTCCTCCCCGCCCTCCGTACTGCCGGCTGGGCCCCGCTTCGGTCGTGGCCGCTGCCGCTCCTGGCCTGCGTTCTGAAAAAACATTCTTTCTGCTCATTCACTGAATCAATAATCATCACACCAGGTGTCAGTCCCGTCTTCAAATAAAATATTTATTCAAGGGAAGAAACAAAATACAGATTCACAATGAATTGTTCGATAGCTGGGCACAGTTACCACAATTCAGGAGGGCTTCTGGTGTGCACCATGGAGTAAGTGGTCACACACAAGGCGGCTCCTGCCCAAGGTTACAGAAAAGAGCTCTTTTTTAATCAACACGGGGTGGAATTTTGATGAAAAGGCGTAGGTGAATGTTGGAGGAGTACTTTCCCCCAGGAAAGGTATGTTTCTTGGTTAACAGACCTGCAGAAACAGTGAAAGATTTGGCTGAAGCTGCAGCAATGACAAAAGCCTCTTCCAGCATGCAGGCGGGGGAAGGGCGAGCTTAAAGGCCTCAAGCTGACTTGAGGGCCTTTATTAAAGCTGAATTCCAGCAGCAGAGGGAACAACTGTGAAAAGATCTCACCAAGGCCCTTGAAGAAGCGGGTGACGGCTGACTTCCCGGTGACGGCGGGTGGGAGCCAGCCGGGCGTTGGAGGGCTCCCGTTCGGGAACGGCATTGTCAGGGATTGACGCCCGGTCCTAGGGGCAGCGAAGGCGGTGAAGGCCAGGAGAAAGCACAGGGAAGGGATATGTCGAGGGCCAGTAAGAAAACGGCTGTGAAAACAGCTGAAAGTTCGTCTTGGAGTAGAAAGGTCACCGCGGGGTCACCAAGGAAAATGGAGGCTGGAGCACCGGGGAGGCCGCATTGCTTACGGCTGAAGAAATAACTAAGGTAATGGCTGTGGAATTCGAAAGGCAGTTTACAAATACATGGAGACAATGAGGAAGGAGATGAGGGAGGTTTTGAGTGTGCTGGTGGAGGAGATGGTTTCCCAGGTGACGACGGCGTTGGTGAGCGCAGTGTTGGAGGTGCGGGAGCAAGGGGAGGTGCATAAGGAAGTGGAGGAGACGTTATTGCAGCACGGTGATCAACTTACCTCGATGGGGAAGGAGATGCGGAAGGTGTGGAGATTAATAAGGATCTGCGAGGAGAAATGGAAGACCTGGAAAACAGATCCAGGTGACAGAATTTGAGGATTGTGGGGCTGCACGAAGGAGTTGAAGGGACGAGGGCGACTGAGTATTTTGTTGCGATGCTTGTGAAACTATTGGGGGAGGGGGAGGATCCCTCCCGATATGAACTGGATCGGGTTCATCGGTGGTGGAGGCCTGTACCAAAGGCGAGTGAGCTGCCAAGGGTAGTGACTCTGTGCTTCCGTAGGTACAGTGTGAAGGAGAAGGTCCTGTGCTGGGCCAAGCAGAAGCGGGTGGTGCAGTGGGCTGGAGCTGGTATACGTGTATACCAGGACTTACGGTGGAGCTGGCAAGGAGGCGGGCGGCGTTCAACCGGGTGAAGAGGGCACTGTACATTAGCAAGATGCAGTGCAGGCATTGTATATCCAGCGAAGCTGAGGGTTACTTACAAGCTCAAGGACTTTTATTTTGCAACGGCGGAAGCAGCGGAGGAGTTTGCGAAGGGAGAAGGACTGTGGCAGAACTAAGAATTTGAGAAATGACCATGTGCCGATGTAACCTCATGACTGCGTGCGGGTGTATGGGCTAAAGGAGCCAATGATGTACATATTTGGACAAGGGAAGTGCTGGGACTTTCACTCGAAGAGAGGGCTCTTTGGGGTGTAGGTGGATATGCGGGGTTTGTGTGCTAAAAGGGGATTTTTGGGCTTTCCTAGGGTCGGGCAAGGGGGACAGGGACCCGGGCGGGGGTCTCCACGTTGGCTGGTCTAAGCCAGCCAGTGAACGGGAGTGAGGTGGGGGGAGGGGCTGCGGCCATCGGAGCCTGGCAGAACAGGGTCCGAGTGGTCTAGCCGGGGTGGAAAGGGGGGAAGGAACTGAGGTTGGGGGGAGGAGCTTTACAAGAGGCAGTGGGGGTGAGGAGTTGGGGGTGGTGGGGGTTTACAACTCCTGGGTATCATGTGCGGCACTCTTTCAGAGGTTCGACGGCATTGAGTGTGGAGGGGAGGAGGGGGTAGTGGACTCCATGGTGACCATGGGCGGTCCCGGATTCCTTTTTCTTTTTCTCCTTTGTGGGAGGGTTTATTTTATTGGATGCATATATTGACAGGTGGGCCGTTGTTTGGGGTGGTGGAGGATGGGATCGTTGTTATTGTTAAGGGGATTGATCTTCTATTTGTTACCGTTTACTATCTGTGGGTGGGGTGTGAATTTTGAAGGAAAATGTGAAAATAGAGAATAAAAACATTTAAATTAAAAAAAAACACAATTCAGGAGATTTTGCTTCATTCTATACCAGCCCAGTGTTTATGGATCCCATTAGATTGAGATTGGGACAGTGGGATGGGTGGAGAATCTGAGTTAAATTTACAGAATAAACAATACAGAAACACACTCGCCCCCTGACAGCACACAGCAGAGAATCAGGACAACATGAGCTGTTCAGACAGTGAATCAGGCTTCTCACTAAAACTCCGACCTCCCAAAACGTGTCCCACTGTGTTACCCAGAGAGCAGTGTGAGTGGCTCAGGGTTATTACCAGAGTTATTATGACAGGGATTAAAGATGAGAAAGAGTTTCTCGGTGAATGTGTCAGTGAAGGTGTACAGGTGAAACATGTCCTCAGCATCGTAAAATGACACCTGTCCTCCCTCATAATCCAGGTAAATTCCCAACTTCCGGGGTTTCACTTTGAGCTGGGAGATGGCATCCAGGATTTTCAATGATTTGCAGCCAGCAAGCCGGGCGATGACCCAGAATCCATTCTCAGGTGACTCTGTGATGTCTGCTTTCCTGTTGACAGACTCTCTGCAGACACCCACAATCCAGTAAGGTTTGTTTCCAAGACCCACCTCCCAGTAGTGTCTCCCTGATGTGAAACTCTGGGAACTCAACACATAGACATATTGATCAAATCTTCCCGGATGTTCAGGGAGATCTTGCTCCTCATTTCCGTGCCTCACACTAGTCAGATCCTGGGAAATGATGAGTCGGTTGTTTGCTGTCTCTGGATCCAGGGTGAGAGATGCTGGAACTGGAAGAGAACATGATTGGGAAGCTGTTACTGTGAGAAAAACAGGAGTGAATGACGAGACATGTACAGACGGTGATGGGACATCACCACTTTCCTCAGCCCAGGAACTGTGGAAACTCAGGGACAGAGTGTCTGAAGAAATTCCTCCCCATTCCCTCAGCTCCATTCACCCAGCACAGATCAGCATCAACTCACTGAGAATAAAGATCTCTCTCCAGTACAAGACCTCGGTTAAGACAAGTTGTAGGAAGTCAGTCACCGCCCTGAACTCAATCTACTGGAATCTGACACTGGTTGTCCCCTGTTGATAATTTCAGCCCCCCCAGTGCTCACTGATCCACATCAGCTTTGAACCCAGCAATGCCTCGAACTTAAAATTCTCACTGCCCACACTCCATCTCTGTCACCTCCTCCAGTCCTACACCCCCCTCCGAGATCTCAGCCAGGACAAGGGAGTGGGCTCTCCCCCTCCGGCCCTCCATCCCCCTCCGAGATCTCAGTCAGGACAAGGGGGTGGGCTTTCCCACTCCAGCCCTCCACCCCGCTCTGAGATCTCAGTCAGGACAAGGGGGTGGGCTCTCCCCCTCCAGCCCTACAACCCCTCTCCGAGATCTCAGCCAGGACAAGGGAGTGAGCTCTCCTCCTCCAGCCCTACACCCCCTTCGAGATCTCAGCTCGGACAAAGGGGGTGGGCTCTCCCACTCGAGCCCTCCACCCCCCTCTGAGATCTCTGCCAGGACAAGGGGGTGATCTCTCCTCCTCCTCTTCAAACTCCAGCCACTGGATCATTGCTCTCCAGCTGAGAAGATGTAATGTCTCAGCTGAAAGAGGCTCCTCCAATACTGCAGCACTTCCTCAGTACTGAGCTGGGATTGTCAGTCTGGACTTCCTGCTCCAGATTCTGGAATGGGACAAAAATCTACAGCTTTCTGACTCAGTGATGGTATAACACGGACAACAGCTACATTCCCACTGGGAATTCCATTCACACTCGGAAGGAGTGATCCCAGTAGAAAATTCCCATCTAAATGACGGAGAAGTTACTTCAGCTCTCTCAATACAACAGTTTTGTTCTGTAATCTCCTCGTATGTTCCCTGGTCTCCGTGGCAACAGAGGAACAGTCACCCTAACAGACAGAAACAGAGAAAATGTACAGAATAACGAGGATAGCAGCAACATGGATATGAAATGGGGTGAATGAGTTGTTGGTTGTTGTCAGACCGGACATAGATTATACATCAGTGTTCACAGGGGTCAGTGTTCGCACCCGACTCTTCCTGGTGTAAATTAATGATCTAAACCTTGATGTACAGAACATCATTTCACAATTAGCAGTGACAGGACAAGTTGAGAGAGAGTGATTAATAAGAATGCAGTATCTTAGGCTTTATTAACACAGAATAGAGTGACAAAGTTATATCTGTATAAAACACTGGTTAACCCTCAACTCTGTTCTGGGCAACACACTTTGAGGGAGGATGTGAGGGCATTAGAGAGAGTGCAGGAAACATTCACCACAATGATTCCTGGCAGGAGGAACTTCAGTTACGGACACAGATTGGAGAAGCTGAGGTGGTTCCCCTGAGAGAAGAGAACCAGAGGACACAGAATTTAAACTGATTGACAAAAGAAGCCATATCAGCGCGAGGAAACACCTATTCACACAGCAAGTGTTTAGGGTCAGGAATGCACTGTGGTGGAATCAGATTGAATCACTGCTTTCATATGGAATTGAATTATTAACTGATGAGGAACAATCAATGGCAGGATCAGTCAGAGTCAGCATGGATTTATGAAGGGAAATCATGCTTGTCAAATCTATTGGAATTCTTTGAAGAGGTAACCAGTACAGTTGACAAGGGGGAGCCAGTCGATGTGGTATATTTGGACTTTCGGAAGGCGTTTGACAAAGTCCTGTATAAGAGATTATTGTGCAAAATGAAAGCGCATGGGATGGGGGAAATGTATTGAGGTGGATAGAAAACTGGTTGGCAGAGAGGAAACCAGAGTAGGAATTAATGGCTTTTCAAATTGGCAGGCAGTAACCAGTGGGGTACCACAGGGATCGGTGCTGGGACCTCAGCTATTCACAATATATATGAATGATTTGGATGAGGGAACAAAATGTAACATCTCAAAGTTTGCAGATGATACCAAGTTGGGTGGGATGATGAACATAACATAAGAACTAGGAGCAGGAGTAGGCCATCTGGCCCTTCGAACCTGCTCCGCCATTCAATGAGATCATGGCTAATCAATTGTGGACTCAGCTAAAATTTCGCACCCGAACACCATACCCCTTTATTCTTCAAATTGTGAACTGTGACGAGAATGCAGGGATGCTACAGCATGATCTGGACAGGTTGGGCGAGTGGGCAAAAAAATGGCAGATGCAGTATAATTTGGATAAGTGTGAGGTTATTCACTTTGGAAGCAAAAACAGGAAGGCAGATTACTACCTGGGTGTGTGTACATTGGGAGAGGGGAGTGTGCAGAAGGACCTGGATGTCCTTGTGTACCAGTCGCTGAAGGTAAGCATGCTGGAGGTGCAGCAGGCTGTAAAGAAGGCTAATGGTATGTTGGCCTTCATTGCAAGAGGTTTCGAGTATAGAAGCAGGGATGTGTTGCTGCAATTATACAGGGCCTTGGTGAGGCCACACCTGGGAATTGTGTGCAGTTTTGGTCTCCTTTTCTGAGAAACAATGTTCTTGCTGTCGAGGGAGTGCAGCGAAGGTTAACCAGATTATGGAATCAAAAGATTAAGGGAGAAAGCAGGTTTAAGCTATTGAGTTGGATGATCAGCTATGATCGTGATGAATGGCGGAGCAGGCTTGAAGGGCCAAAAGGCCTCCTCCTGCTTCTATGTATCTATATAATCTTCAGAGGTACAGAGATAAGGTGAAGGAATGGTCCTGGGGAGTTGATCTTGCAACGAGCTAGCAGGAACACAATGGGCCGATTGGTTTCCTCCTGTTTTGTAAACATTCTGGGATTCACAGAAAAACGCAATTCCAGACCAACCTGATTCGGCTGCAAATTAATTCTCCAGCCCAATCCCGGTTTCCAGTTCCTGCTCCGTAACCCTGTCGGCACCTTTAGTGTTGATCTGATTACTTTATAAATGTGATGAGCGATTCTGCCTCAATCTTCCTTTCCCAGATCCAGACCACACCCTGAGTGAAAATAATCCCCTTTTACCCTCCTCCCCCTTACCCTGTATCTACTCTCCCTGATCATGGATCCCGAGGTAATGGAACTCGGGGCTTCCTTTCCACTCAGGACACCCCTAATTTTATACACATCAATTAAATCTCCCCTCAGCCTTCTCGGATCCAATGAAAACCATCCCAATCCATCCAATCATAACTCACAACTCAAGTTCTCTGATCCATCCAACACCCTCATTAATCTCCTCGGTAACCTCTCCAACACACTGACCAGAAAGATACAAAGTACTCTAGCTGTAGACTAACTAGTGTTTAATAAAGTTCCTACATTATCTCGCTGCTCTTATTTTCTATTCCGTGGTCAGTACAGGAAAATATCCGGTGTGTTATCTGCATCACTTTATCCACCTGTCCGGCATCTGTGGACATAAATTCAAAGCTCCCTCTGTTCCTCCACAACGCTCACTATCTTACCACTTATTGTCTATTCCCTTGCTTTATCTTCCCTCTCCCAATACATGAACCTCACACTTCTCTGAACTGAGTTCCATTTACAAAAACCCTGAGGAAGAGACAGAAGGTGAAGTCTGCCTAAGTTGGGATTTCCTGTCCTTGGTCACAGAAGGGGACAGAGTGTAGTCATGGTAACTGGTATATGGAGTGAAGGGAAGTGTATCAGTGTTTTTTAATATTATTTTTTATTAAGGGGCAATTTAGCCTGGCCAATCCACCTCCCCTGCACATCTTTTAGGTTGTGGGGGTGAAACCCACACATACACGGGGAGAATGTGCAAACTCCACAGGGACAGTAACCCAGAGTCGGGATCGAACCTGGGACCTCGGCGCCGTGAGGCAGCAATGCTAACCACTGCGCCACCATGCTGCCCGAGTGTATCAGTGTTGACAACGGGACATGTGGGGACCAATCAGTGCTCAGTGTTGAGGTCTGGCAATGTCCCTTAGACATGTCAAAAGATCATGAAATAAATGTTTTCTTATAACCTGGGGAAATAAAATACCCCAAATTATACAGAGAACAACACCTGGTGTCATCCAGTGTTGGGGGAAAGCAGGAGGGAAAAGGGAGGGATAAACTTAAAACAATCATGATCACCAGAGAAAAAGTATCTGGAAAACTAATGGGATTAAAGACGACTTCTCCCCTGGACCTGATGTCCTGCATCGCAGGATTTTAAAGGAGGGGCTGGAGAGAAAGTGGATTAATTGGTTGTGATATTTCCAAATTCCCGAGATTACTGATCAGTGATGGGGATACAACTATTTATGATCAATATTCCCGATTGGATGAAGAAACAAAATGTACTGTAGCTAAATTTTCTGATGCCACTAAGTGAGGTTGGGAAGTTGTGAGGTGGATACAAAGTGTCTGCGGAGGGATATAGACCGGTTAAGTGAGTGGACTAAGATTTAGCAGATGGAGTATAATGTGGGAAAATGGGAGGTTGTCCACCTTGGCAGGAAGAATAGAAAAGCAGCAAATTATTTCAGTAGAAAGAGACAGCAGAATGCTGCAGTACAGAGGGATCTGGGGGACCTTGTACATCAATCACTAAACGTTAGTGTCCAGGTACAGCAAGGAATGAGGAAAACAAATGGAATGTTGGCCTTTATTGGAAAAGGGATGGAGTGTAAAGTAGGGAAGACTTGCTCCAACTTTACAGGGGATTGGTGAGACTGCAGCTTGAGTACTGTGTTCAGATCTGATCTCCTTACATCAGGAGGGAGAGACTGTCATTGGACACAGTTCAGAGAAGGTTCACTGGGCTGATTCCTGGGATGAAGGGATTGCCTTATGGGGAAAGGTTGAGCTGGTTGGTCTGTACTCACTGGAGTTTGGAAGAATAAGAGGTTATCTTATTGAAACATAACATTCTGAGGGGATTCCTTCACCAGGGTAGATGCTGGGAGGATGTTTGATCTCTGGGCCAATCGAGGTGTAGGTGACACAACATAAAATGAAGGGGCCTCTATTGAAGACAGAGATGAGGAGGAATTCCTTCTCGGAGAGGGATATTAGTCTTTGGAATTCTCTACCACAGAGAGCAGCAGAGGCTGGGTCATTGATTCATGACCGAGTTCCATAGATTGTTGATCAACAAGGGGTTAAGGGTCATCTGGGAGGCAGGAAAGTGGAGTAAAGGCCCCAATCAGATCAGACATGATCTGATCAAAAATCAGAGCAGGTTCAATTGGCTGGACAACTCCTGTTCTTATTCCTTCTGATCTTCTGATCATTTCATCAGTGTGTCAAACCTCATTAATCACGTGGATAACAGCAGGGAGATAGTAATATATAGAGAATGATACCTGGTGAAATCACTGCTCTCATTTCCCTCCACACTTTGATATATTTGAATGGTTCACCAGCGATATCCACAGGTAACTGAGTGGAGACAGTTCCAGGCTTGTGAAACACCATCTGATTCCTGTAAAAACAGGTCTGGAAATCAGTGTGTGTTAGAGAGACAGCAGTGATCACATCACAAAACTGTTTCTTTATATCTGCTTACCTCATCAACAGGTCTTGAATATCCTGAAGGGAATGAAAAAGAATAGATATGATCGAGTCAGATTAAAGAGTTCTTGTTGTAAATCTCGAGTAGAAATTGAGACACCAAGATTTCAGTTAGAAAATAACTTTTATTTTTTCCTTTCATTCCCTCTCGGAGATCATCTTGTCCATGAGACCCACCTCCTGTCCCCTCCATCCAATTCCCAAAAACTACTGATCTCCCAACCTCCCCTCCTGGTCCCCATGTTAGCTGGGATTGTAAACTGTTTCATCTCTTCAGGTGTTGCCGCTCTCTCTCTCATTTAAATCTACATCTTCACCCTTCTCCCCAAAAAACCCATCCTTACAAACTTTCCCTCCTCATTATTCTCGGTCTGTCTGCAGCCTTTGACACGGTCGATCACGCCATCCTCCTCCACCGCCTCTCCACTGTTGTCCAGCTGGGCGTTCTACCCTCACCCACTCCCATTCTTATCTCTCTAACCATAGCTCCATCACCCCTGCAATAATGCACTTTAACCCATCCTCAGCAGATCTCAGTAGAACTCCATCTGCAGCAGTGTAAACATCTCCAGTTCCCAGATCAGCTCTCTCGGAGTCCAATCATCAATCAGTGCCGTGGTTACGCTGTGTATAGGAATCACACTGAGATTATCTCACCTCATTTCCCATTGGACCCTTACTGACAGCACAAAGAGACAATCATCCAACCAATCGGACTGAGGCCTAATCCAAACCCAGAGGTTAAAGGTCAGAGTCCCCGCCCTCAGTCTCTGGAATGTTTCACTGGACAAGGCAAAGAGATTTTGTACCTTGAGGAACTCTGGGGCCAGTTGTACCTCCAGCCTCGATTTAAGATCTCTTATTGCTGCTTCAAGAGAAGAGATTTCCTCCATGGTTTTGGTTAAATTGTTCTCCATTTCCTCGAATACTTTATTGCTTTTTCTCTCCAACTCTGCTTTCATCAGCTCCTCCTTCTCAAACAGGAACTTGTGCATCTTTTCAAATTCACTGTTGATTTCATTTCTCAGTCTGTCAACTTCAGCCTGGAACAGATTGAATACAGAACGGAATAAACAATGTTTATTATCCCAGTGTCCCTGGTCTCTGTCCACTGGGATATAGGGATAAAAATTTATATCCAGCAAGGATAACAAATAATAACAGCCCACTGTCTGCTCAACAGTTTGATGGGATATTGGCTATATGGGAGTGAGTTACAAACAAACATTGTCAAGTGATTCCAGTGGTTAATTATGAAATAATAGACATCAAGGGCTGAGTCACTAAGTGGAATCTAATTGAGGAATTCAGAATGGATACCTGGGAGTGAGTTACAGACTGGATTCTAATTGAGGGGTTCAGGTGGTTTATATATAGAATAATGGATACCTGGGAGTGAGTTACAGACTGGAATCTAATCGAAGGGTTCAGATGGTTTATATATAGAATAATGGATACCTGGGAGTGAGTTACAGACTGGAATCTAATCGAGGGGTTCAGATGGTTTATGTATAGAATAATGGATACCTGGGAGTGAGTTACAGACTGGACTCTAATTGAGGGGTTCAGTTGGTTTATATATACATAGAACATAGAACAGTACAGCACAGAACAGGCCCTTCGGCCCTCGATGTTGTGCCGAGCAATGATCACCCTACTCAAACCCACGTATCCACCCTATACCCGTAACCCAACAACCCCCCCCCCCCCCCCTTAACCTTACTTTTAAGGACACTACGGGCAATTTAGCATGGCCAGTCCACCTAACCCGCACGTCTTTGGACTGTGGGAGGAACCCGGAGCACCCGGAGGAAACCCACGCACACACGGGGAGGACGTGCAGACTCTACACAGACAGTGGCCCAGCCGGGAATCGAACCTGGGACCCTGGAGCTGTGAAGCATTTATGCTAACCACCATGCTACCGTGCTGCCCCATGCATACCTGGGTGTGAGTTACAGACTGGAATATAATCGAGGGGTTCAGATGGTTTATATATAGAATAATAGATCCCCGGGAATGAGTTAAAGACAAGATTTATTGCATCAATCGATAGGATTGGCTTGAGAGAGAAATTAAGACATTTTCACATTGTTATCATAATCTGCAATTTACAGACGGTCCCTTATATTGCAGTTCAGGGAGCAGCCCGCAGTGTACTTTGGAGCTGCAGCATTTTATTCAGTAAAACTCTCTCTCTGACTGTGTGAGAAGCTGACTCACTCTCAATAACAAACACAGGGAAGTTTACACAAAGCCTAAAGGACACTCTCCTACCTTCATGTGGAAAATCCCATCCTCTCGTTCTCTTTTACTGTGAAGACTGAGGTCCATTTGCTTCTGCAGAGTTTCCAATGATGTTTCTAACTTGTTCTGAGACAGAAAGGACACAAATGGGTTTGTCAAAGGAAACAATCATTGTCACCTTCTGGAGGGGTTTGCTGTTTTTAAATAGAGTTAGACCAGTGAGGTAGAGAAGGAGATATTCTCAGGATTGATTACACTCAATAAACAAAGTAGAAGCTGTGGGTTAATTCTGTTTATTGCAATTATCCTTCTCCAGGTTAATTCCCCTCCTCAATCAATCCTCTACTCGCTCCAACCCTCTCCTCTTTCAACATCCCTCTCCCCTTCCCTATCCCTGTCTCTCCAGCCCTCTCTTCCCCTCCCCACATTCTACAAACACTCTCTCTCTCTGTGACTTACACCCTGTCCCTCTTCCCCATCTACCTGTGCCAGGAGCAGTGATCCAGTACCTTGTATATCTGGGCTGCCTCCTTTATTGGGATCACACTGTGCGTCTTATGAGTTCTGGACATCCCACACACCACACAGATCGCTTTGTGTTCATCTTCACAGAAGAGTTTCAGCTTCTCCTCGTGTTCCTGACAGTAAAACTCCTCCTGTGGCTGTGTCACCTTCACCTCTCTGAACTTCTCCACGATGTTAATGAGGGTCCGAGCGGGCCTGACGTTCCTCTGGGTGAAGACCTGTCGACACTGGGGGCAGGAAACATCTCCCGGGACCTTCTGCCAACTCTGGGAGATGCAGGAGCTGCAGAAATGATGTCCACATTCCAGAGACACCGGGTGGGTGAATATCTCCAGACAGATGGGACAGGTTAGTTCCTGTGTGAGATCTGGAGATGCCATCTCAGTGGCCAGAGTCTCCCTCTCCTTCCCTGTTCCAGCTCTTTCACTGTCAATTCCTGTTCAGCGTTCCACTTCCTGGATTTCACTTCACGTGATCAGTGACACACTCAGTGGCAGCAACTTTGGAATTAAATCAAACTGACCCCTTTATTGTGTCTGGAGCCTTTTTCATTTTTATAATGTCAGCTTTATGAGATTAATTCCTGTTCTCTGTGAACCACACCAGTCATTAAAACCCTTCTCGCCCCTGCAAATCTCCCCCCCCCCCCCCCCCCCACGCCCACAACTCGAAGAAGGGAGGAGCTCTTGAATTTCTTTAACCAGGTTAAAGACCAACAGATTTATTCAAATTAAATCAAACTGACCCCTTTATTGTGTCTGGAGCCTTTTTCACTTTTATCAAGTCAGATTTATAACATTATTTCTCTTCTCTCTCTACAAACCCACCCCTTGAAAACTCTCTCCCCCCTTTCCCCACATCCCTCAACCCCCCGTGTGAGGAACTCAGCAATGGCTTTCTTAGGTACAATCCAGACCATCCTTACAGCTGTTTCTGTTACTAACCTCCTGCCCCCAACCCACTGACCAAACATCCCCCCTTCACCCCCACATCTTTCTCTAGTTTCTCTTCTCTCCGTCCCCCCAAGTCCTTTCCAAATCCATCTCATCCCTGAGCCCCTCCTTATCCTCTCTCCACCCTCTCACCATCTGATCCTCATTCTGACAAAAAACATCTTTTTGAACATGTCCACCCCCATCTCCAACCTCCCCCTTGTTCTCCAAATTCCTGGATAGTCTCTCTCTCTCCCTCCCAAATCCGGGCCCATCTTTTCCCCCCTCAATCCTGCCGGAACCTCTCTGATCAGCTTCTGGACAGGAAGATGGAAAGTTGGTGCAGAGTTTAGGTAACACACACACACAGACACCCAGACACAGACACCCTAGCTGGGCTGAGCTTCCATTTACTGGAGAGTGATGAAGGGTCAGGCTCTGTCAGCCACCAGATCACATTTACACATCAGGAGCTGGGACATTGACTGCCCAATAACATCTTTAAATTCCTGTTCACCTCCTGCTCCATCCGCTTGTTAATCTTCTGTTAGTTTGGACAAATCGTGATGCTGATTCTGCTATTGTCTCACCCACAGTTTGTGATCATCTCACAAGACATGTTACTGAGACAGTGATGCTCATTAATAGGATATTCGACTGGGGTGGCAGCACTCAATGGGAGACAGTGAATCAGCCTCTTGTTGAACACTCTGGACAATATCCCTTTCCATTGACTCCCACTGGGAGTCACTGTGAGTGTAAATGCTGCCATCGAGCCCAGACTTTAAAATGTTGCTTCACCTGAAACAAGGGCCTCGTATCCATCCCCAAACCCAGTCAGAGTGAGTCCAGCACTGAACTGGTGGCAAGGACACACTCCCTCTATTTTACCCCCATCCCCTGCCCTGTTCCCAGTGAACGGCAGTGACCTCCTCATTCTAATCCCTCTCTGGGTAAAGATGTTTCTCTTGAATTCCCTATTGGATTCCTCAGTAACTCCCATATCTGAGGGGATTCTGATCCACAAACGGTGGGGATCTTCGGTGGCCACGTTTGAGGAATTGTTCGTCGTGAGGGGGGTGGAATGGGTAAAATGGAAACAGTTGTACAGATTGTAACATTGTGGGCTGGAGGGAATGTTCCCCAGGTTACTTGTTTTTGTATTATTGAATTTATTTGGAATAAAATTACATTAAAATAAACGTTCTCTACTTCATGGATACACAAATCCCTCCGTCTCCGAATATTTACAAGTCTCTCAGCTTTTAAAAATATCCTGAGATCCTCATGTCAAAGTGGATAATTTTACAAAAGGTGTTGGTTATTGAGCCCCTCCAGCCTGTTCCACTATTCAGTGTGATGATATGATCTGCATACTCGTCTGCCATTGGGCCAGAACGTCGGCTTACCATTGGCCCTGGTCGGTCATGTGCCTCTCGACCGATTGGCCGAGAGGCTGAGTTAACCACGCCTCTATTAACGAGGTATAAATGCTCAGACGCCTGACGATCGTCCCTTTCCACTGTAGACGATCGCAGAGCTGTGTTCTAGTTAATTAAAGCCAGACTTTGGTAAATCACTCGCCTCGCGTGCAATCGATGGTACATCATTCAGTTCGCTCACAGCTGAGCTGTATCTGAACCACATTTACTCACCTTGGTTTTATAACCTTTGTGTGAAGAAGCGCTTCCCGAAATCCCCCCCTTGATCTCTCTCATCCTGACCCACACTTTCCCCATGTTGGCTGGAAGGGCTTTACATGGAGCAGTGCCGCCATCTGCTGGCAGTACTGTGAATGACCACTTGCACTGTCAGCTGCCTTTCAGTTGGAGACTTTGAGTGAGGCCATAAATATAATAATAAGAATCTTTATTATTGTCGCAAGCCGGCTTACATTAACGCAGCAATGAAGTTACTGTGAAAAGCCCCTAGTCGCCACATTCCGATGCCTGTTCAGGTACACAGAGGAAGAATTCAGAATGTCCAAATTACCTAACAGCACATCTTTCGGGACTTGTGGGAGGAAACCGGAGCACCCGGAAAAAACCCACACAGACACAGGGAGAACGTGCAGACTCCACACAGACAGTGGCCCAAGCAGGGAATCGCACCTGGGACCCTGGAACTGTGCAGCAACAGTGCTAACCACTGTGTTGCCGTGCTGCTTACTATTCTATATATAAACCATCTGAACCCCTCGATTAGATTCCAGTCTGTAACTCACTCCCAAATATCCATTATTCTATATATAAACCATCTGAACCCCTCGATTAGATTCCACTCTGTAACTCACTCCCAGATATCCATTATTCTATATATAAACCATCTGAACCCCTCGATTAGATTCCAGTCTGGAACTCTTTCACGAAAGATCAAATTCACCCCGCCCAGTGCCTCATTCCCCACTCCTCTATCTACCCCCAACCCCTCCTCCCATTTCTCCTTAATCCTCGCCATGTGCATTCCCCCTGCTCCCCCCCAATATGTCTCCAATCCTACCCTCCTTCTCCACATCCGGAAGCAGCAGCCGTTCCAATAGGGCGACTTTGGCAGCCTGGGGAACCCTTTCCACACCTTCCGTGCAAAGCCCCTCACTTGGAAATACCTGAAATCACTCCCCCCTCCGGAGCTCTACCCTCTCCCACAGCTCTTCCAGACTGGCGAACCTCTCCTCCAAATATAAATCCCAGGCCCTCATCAACCCCACCTCTCTCCACCTCCTGTCCATGCCATCCGTCTCCCTCGGTTTGAATCCGTGGTTCACACACAACAGCATTAGCACCGACATCCCCTCCATCCTAAAGTCTCTCCTCAGCTGGTTCCACACCCTAACCGTGGACTGTACACCCGGGCTCTCCGTATATCTCCTCGGTGACAACGGTAGTGCCACCGTTACCATGGCCCTGAAGCTGGGCCCCCTACAGGACTCCTCCTCCATCCTAACCCATTCCGGCCTCTCTCCCTCCCACTATCACCTCACTTTCTCCACATTCATCACCCAATAATAGTACAGCAGGTTCGGTAACGCCAAGTCCCCTTTCTCTCCCTGTCTCTGTATCAGGGCCCACTTCACCCTTGGCACCTTCCCCGCCCAAATAAACTCCCAAATTACATTGACCAAACTCCGGAAGAAGGCCTTCGGAATAAAAATCGGGAGCATCTGAAATCCAAATAAAAACCTTGGCAAGACATTCACCTTAACCACTTTGACCCTTCCCTCCAGCATCAGGCGTTGTGTATCCCACATCCTAAAGTCCTCCTTTATCTCCTCCACCAACTTTGTTAAGTTCCACTTATGCATTGTCGCTCACTCCCCTGTCACCTGGACCCCCAGATCCCTAAACCTATCCCCACCTACCCTAAATGGCAACACCCCGAAATAAACTGAAGCAGAGAAAGGTAACAAGCAGATACAGTGAACAATTAGGGAGGGAAATGGTATCTTAGCCTTTTTTACAATGGGGTTGGAGTATAAGAGAATAAGTCTTGCTGCAATGTAACAGGGATTGAGTGTGGACACAGCTGGCGGGCTGTGGACAGTTTCAGTCTCCTTACCTGAGGAAACATATACTTACCTTAGAGGGAGCAATGAAGGTTCACAGAATTGATTCTTGGGATGAAAGGGTTTTCCGTTATGAGGAGGGATTGAGTTGGATGGCTCTATATTCTTTGGAGTTTAGAAGAATAAGAGGTGATCTTATTGAAACATATACAATTCTCAGAGATCCTGACAGGATAGATGGAGACTGGTCTAGACCGAGGGGTCACAGAATCAGGATAAAGGGGCCGTCCATTTAAGACTGAGATGAGGAGAAATTCCTTCCCTCAGAGAGAGTTGTGAATCTTTGGAATTCTCTCCCTCGGTGAGATGTCAGTGAGTATATTCCTCACAGAGATCGATATATTCCTGAGTACAAAGGGAATGAAGGGATAGGATGGGAAAGTGGAGTCGATGCTGATGTTCAGACAGGATCTTCCAGAATGGCCACATGTCCTACTCCGGAACCTATTCTGATATTCTCATTCCTGATACCACCACCTGGAGGTTCCCTTCCAGTCACTCACCATCCTGACTTGGAAACATATCGGCCACTCCTTCTCTGTCGCTGGGTCCAAATCCTGGAACTCCTTCCCTAACAGCATGATGGAACCATCAATTCACCAGACACGTGCTTTCCAATATGAACAGTGGTTTTATTCTACTTACTACAGAGCCAGCCTGTTACCCATTGATGAACTCTCGGTGAACTGCAGGCTGACTCTGGACAAGGGTATTTATTCAGCAGCACAAGGGGGAGGAGTCGTGGGCGGAGCCAAGGGTGGAGCCCTGTCCAAACTCCTGAGCATTCCCAGAGCTACTCCCCCTAGTGGTCGGATAACGCTACTGCGCTTACAAAGATACAGTGTGAATTACCAAGTTACATTCATCACACAGCACTGTGGGTGTACCTGCACCAGCTTCTCAAGGGCAATTAGGGATGGGCAACGAGGGCTCAGCCAGCGACACCCACATCCCATACAGGAGTGAAAAAACATTCTTTCTGCTCATTCACTGAATCAATAATCATCACACCAGGTGTTAGTCTCGTCTTCAAATTAAATATTTATTGAAGGGAGGAAACAAAATACAGATTCACAATGAATTTTTCGAGAGCTGGGCACAGTTACCACAATTCAGGAGATTTTGCTTCATTCTATACCAGCCCAGTGTTTATGGGCAGATCGGGACAGTGGGATGGGTGGAGAATCTGAGTTAAATTTACAGAATAAACAATACAGAAACACACTCACCCCCTGACAGCACACAGCAGAGAATCAGGACAACATGAGCTGTTCAGACAGTGAATCAGGCTTCTCACTAAAACTCCGACCTCCCAAAACGTCTCCCACTGCGTTACCCAGAGAGCAGTGTGAGTGGCTCAGAGTTATTACCAGAGTTATTATTACAGGGATTAAAGATGGGATAGAGTTTCCCGGTGAATGTGTCAGTGAAGGTGTACAGGTGAGACATGTCCTCAGCATCGTAAAATGATACCTGTCCTCCCTCATAATCCAGGTAAATTCCCAACTTCCGGGGTTTCACTCTCCGCTGGAAGATGACATCCGGGATTTTCAATGATTTGCAGTCAGGGTGCCGGGCGATGACCCAGAATCCATTCTCAGGTGAACGTGTGATGTCTCCTTTCCTGTTGACAGACTCTCTGCAGACACCCACACCCCAGAGAGGTTTGTTTCCAAGACCCACCTCCCAGTAGTGTCTCCCTGATGTGAAACTCTGGGAACTCAACACATAGAAGCATTTATCAAATCTTCCTGGATGTTCAGGGAGATCTTGCTGCTCATTTCCGTACGTCACACTAGTCAGATCCTGGGAAATGATGAGTCGGTTGTTTGCTGTCTCTGGGTCCAGGGTGAGAGATGCTGGAACTGGAAGAGAACATGATTGGGAAGCTGCTACTGTGAGAAAAACAGGAGTGAATGACGAGACGTGTATAGACGGTGATGGGACATCACCACTTCCCTCAGCCCAGGAGCTGTGGAAGCTCAGGGACAGAGTGACTGAAGAAATTCCTTCCCATTCCCTCAGCTCCATTCACCCAGCACAGATCATCATCAATTTACTGAGAATAAAGATCTCTCTCCAGTACAGGGCCTCGGGTAAGACAAGTTGTAGGAAGTCAGTCACCGCCCTGAGCTCAATCTACTGGAATCTGACACTGGTTGTCCCCTGTTGATAATTTCAGCCCCCCCAGTGCTCACTGATCCTCATCAGCTTTGAACCCAGCAATGCCTCGATCTTAAAATTCTCACTGCCCACACCCTGGGCGCGATTCTCCGCTCCCGGGAAACATCGTGAAGGCTGTCGTGAACTCGGCCAAGTTTCACGACGGCCTCGGAGGCCGCTCCTCTCACCGTATTCACCCTCACCCGGGGGGGGCTAGGAGCTTGCGTCAAGGCGGCGCGCCGAGAATGACGGGACGGCGGCGCCTATGTGATGTCAGCCGCGCATGCGCAGATTGCCCGGCTCCAACCCGCACATGCACGGTTGCCGTCTTCCCCTCAGCCGCCCAGCAAGATGTGGGGGCTTGATCTTGCGGGGCGGCGGAGGGGAAATAATGCGTCCCGTTGAGACGCCAGCCCGATCATCGGTGGGCACCGATCGTGGGCCTGTCCCCTCCCGAGAACAGTCGTGGTGCTCAGTCCCCACCAGGCTCCCTACAAGCCCCAAACGGGCATCTCAAGGCGATTTCACGACGGCAGCGACCAGGTGTACTTTCTGCCGTTGTGAAATGGTCGCGAACGGCCGGCCGCTCGGCCCATCCGGGTCGGAGAGTCGCCGGTTGCCATGAAAAACGGCGAACTGCGATTCTTCCGAGCGGGTGGGTGGGAGAATCGTGGGGGGCGTGAAATTAGTCGCCCAGCCCTCCCGCGATTCTCCCACCCGGCGTGGGGAGCCGAGAATCGCGCCCCCTATCTCTGTCACTTCCTCCAGCACTACACCCCCCCCTCCGAGCTCTCAGCCAGGACAAGGGGGTGGGCTCTCCTCCTCCAGCCCTACACCCCCCCCTCTGAGATCTCAGTCAGGACAAGGGGGTTGTAGAGCTGGAAGGAGTGATCCTGGTGGAAAATTGACATCTAAATGAGAGAGAAATAACTTCAATATCTCAATACACAGTTTTGCCCTTTAACCTCCTCGTATGTTCCCTAGTCTCTGTGGCAACAGGGGAACAGTCACCCTAACAGGCAGAAACATAGAAAATATACAGAATAACGAGGACAGTAGCAACATGGATATGAAACGGGGTGAATGACAGTTGTTGCTTGTTCAGACTGAAGATAGATACACATTGGTATTCAAATGGGTTCTGACTTTCCTGATGTAAATTAATGACCTAAACCTTGATGCACAGGATATCATTTCACAATTAGCGGTGACAGGACAAGGAGTGAGAGTGGTTAATAAAGAATGCAGCATCTTAGGCTTTATTAACACAGAATAGAGTGACAAAGTTATATCTGTCTAAACACTGGTTAACCAACAACTCTGTTCTGGGAAACACACTTTGAGGAAGGATGTGAGGGCATTAGAGAGAGTGCAGGAAACATTCACCACAATGATTCCTGGGAGGAGGAAATTCAGTTACGGACACAGATTGGAGAAGCTGAGGTGGTTCCCCTGAGAGAAGAGAACCAGAGGACACAGAATTTAAACTGATTGACAAAAGAAGCCACATTAGCGTGAGGGAAAATCTGTTCACACAGCGAGTGTTTAGGATCGGGAATGCATAGTTTTGTAACTATTCTGGGATTCACAGAAAGAGGCAATTTCAGAGCAACATGTGAGATTCGGCTGAAATAGAATTCTCCAGCCCAATCCCAGTTTCCAGTTCCTGCTCCGTAACTCTTTTGGTTACAAAACTTTCACTGTAGATCTGATTACTTTATAAATGTTATGAGGGTTTCTGCCTCTATCAACCTTTCAGGCTGAGAGTCCTAGATCCAGATCACATTGTGTGTGAAAATAATCCCTTTAACCCTCCTCCCTCTTATCCTGTATTTATTCTCCCTGATCAGGGACCCCGAGACTTCCTTTCCACTCTATCTGGACACTCCTAATTTTATACACCTCAATTAAATCTCCCCTCAGCCTCCTCTGATCCAATGAAAACAACCCCAATCTATCCAATCATAACGCAGAACTCAAGTTCTCTGAACCAGCCAACACCCTCATTAATCTCCTTGGTAACCTCTCCAACACACTGATCAGAAAGATATAAAGTACTCTAGTTGTAGACTACTAGTGTTTAATAAAGTTCTGACATTACATCCCTGCTCTTATTCTCTATTCCTTGGTCAGGACAGCAAAATATCCGGTGTGTTATCGTCACCACTTTATCCACCTGTCCTGAATCTGTGGAGATAAACTCAAATCTCCCTCTGTTCCTCCACACCTCTCACTATCTTACCACTTATTGTCTATTCCCTTGCCACATCTTCCCCCTCCCAATACACTAACCTCACCCTTCTCTGAACTGCAAGACAAAATCCTGAGGAAGAGACATTAGGCGAAGACTGCCTAGGTTGGGAGTTCCTGTCCTTGGGTCACAGAAGGGAAAGAATGTAGTCATGGTAACTGGTATATGGAGTGAGGGGAAGAGTATCAGTCTTAGCAACGGGGCATGTGGGGACCAATCGGAGCTCTGTGCTGAGGACTGGCAATATCATTAGATAAATGTTTTCTTATAATCTGGGGACAGAGAAATACCCAACAATATACAGAGAACAACAGCTGGGGTCATCCAGTGTTGGGGAAAAACAGGAAGGAAAGGGAGGGATAAACTTAAAACAATCATGATCATCAGAGAAAAAGTATCTGGAAAAGCGATGGGATTAAAGACAACTCGTCCCCTGGACCTGATGTCCTGCATCCCAGGATGTTAAAGGAGGGGCTGGCGAGAAAGTGGATGCATTGGTTGTAATCTTTGCAAATTCCCAAGATTACTGATCAGTGATGGGTCTGTACTCACTGGAGTTTAGAAGAATAAGAGGTTATCTTATAGAAACATAACATTCTGAGGGGATTCCTTCACCAGGGTAGATGCTGGGAGGATGCTTGATCTCTGGGACAATCGAGGTGTAGGTGACACAGCATTACATGAAGGGGCCTCTATTGAAGACAGAGATGAGGAGGAATTCCTTCTCGGAGAGGGATATTAGTCTTTGGAATTCTCTACCACAGAGAGCAGCAGAGGCTGGGCAATTGATTCAGGATCGAGTTCCATAGACTGTTGATCAGCAAGGGGGTTAAGGGTCATCTGGGACAGGCAGGAAAGTGGAGTAAAGGCCCCAATTAGATCAGACATGATCTTATCAAAAATCAGAGAAGGTTCACTGGGCTGGACCACTCCTGTTCTTATTCCTGATCTTCTGATCATTTCATCAGTGTGTCAAACCTCATTAATCATGTGGATAACAGCAGGGAGATAGTAATATACAGAGAATGATACCTGGTGAAATCACCGCTCTCATTTCCCTCCACACTTTGATATATTTGAATGGTTCACCAGCGATAGCCACAGGTAACTGAGTGGAGCCAGTTCCAGGCTTGTGAAACTCCATCTGACTCCTGTAAAAAACAGGTCTGGAAATCAGTGTGTGTTCGAGAGACAGCAGTGATCACATCAAAAAACTGTTTCATTAAATCTGCTTACCTCTTCAACAGGTCTTGAATATCCTGAGGGGAAAGAAACAGAATAGATATGATCGAGTCAGATTAAAGAGTTCTTGTTGTAAATCTCGAGTAAAAATTGAGAGACCAAGATTTCAATTAGAAAATAACTTTTACTTTTTCCTTTCATTCCCTCTCGGGGCTCATCTTGTCCATGAGACCCACCTCCTGTCCCCTCCATCCAATTCCCAAAACTACTGATCTCCCAACCTCCCCTCCTGGCCCCCATGTTAGCTGGGATTGTAAACTGTTTCATCTCTTCAGCTGTTGTCTCTCTCTCTCATTTAAATCTACATCTTCACCCCTCTCCCCAAAAAACTCATCCTTACAAACTTTCCCTCCTCATTATTCTCGATCAGTCTGCAGCCTTTGACACGGTCGATCACGCCATCCTCCTCCACCGCATCTCCACTGTTGTCCAGCTGGGCGTTCTACCCTCAGTTATCTCTCTAACCATAGCTCCATCTCCCCTGCAATAATGCACTTTAACCCGTCCTCAGCAGATCTCAGTAGAACTCCATCTGCAGCAGTGTAAACATCTCCAGTTCCCAGACCAGCTCTCTCGGAGTCCAATCATCAATCAGCGCCGTGGTTACGCCGTGTATTGGAATCACACTGAGATTATCTCACCTCATTTCCCATTGGACCCTTACTGACAGCACAAAGAGACAATCATCCAACCAATCAGACTGAGGCCTCACTCAAACCCGAAGGTTAAAGGTCAGAGTCCCCGCCCTCAGTCTCAGGAATGTTTCACTGGACAAGACAAAGAGATTTTGTACCTTGAGGAACTCTGGGGCCTCTTGTACCTCCAGCCTCGATTAAAGATCTCTTATTGCTCCTTCAAGAGAAGACATTTCATCCATGGTTTTGGTTAAATTGTTCTCCATTTCCTCAAATATTTTATTGCATTTTCTCTCCAACTCTGCTTTCATGAGCTCCTCCTTCTCAAACAGAAACTTGTGCATCTTTTCAAATTCACTGTTGATTTCATTTCTCAGTCTGTCAACTTCAGCCTGGAACAGATTGAATACAGAATGGAATAAACAACGTTTATAATCCCAGTGTCCCTGGTCTCTGTCCACTGGGATATAGGGATAAAAATTTATATCCAGCAAGGATACCAAATAATAACAGCTCACTGTCTGCTGAACAGTTAGATGGAACTTTGGCTATGTGGGACTGAGTTACAAACAAACATTGTAAAGTGATTCCAGTGGTTAATTATGAAATAATAGACATCAAGAGCTGAGTCACTAAGTGGAATCTAATTGAGGAATTCAGAATGGATACCTGGGAGTGAGTTACAGACTGGAATCTAATCGAGGGGTTCAGATGGTTTATGTATAGAATAATGGATACCTCGGAGTGCGTTACAGACTGGAATCTAATCAAGGGGTTCAGATGCTTTATATATAGAATAATGGATACCTGGGACTGAGTTACAGACTGGAATCTAATTGAGGGGTTCAGATGGTTTATATATAGAATAATGGATACCTGGGACTGAGTTACAGACTGGAATCTAATCGAAGGGTTCAGATGGTTTATATATAGAATAATGGATACCTGGGAGTGAGTTACAGACTGGAATCTAATCGAGGGGTTCAGTTGGTTTATATATACATAGAACATAGAACATAGAACAGTACAGCACAGAACAGGCTCTTCGGCCCTCGATGTTGTGCCGAGCAATGATCACCCTCCTCAAACCCACGTATCCACCCTATACCCGTAACCCAACAACCCCCCACTTAACCGTACTTTTAAGGACACTACGGGCAATTTAGCATGGCCAATCAACCTAACCCGCACGTCTTTGGACTGTGGGGGGAAACCGGAGCACCCGGAGGAAACCCACGCACACACGGGGAGGACGTGCAGACTCCACACAGACAGTGACCCAGCCGGGAATCGAACCTGGGACCCTGGAGCTGTGAAGCATTTATGCTAACCACCATGCTACCGTGCTGCCCCATGCATACCTGGGTGCGAGTTACAGACTGGAATATAATCGAGGGGTTCAGATGGTTTATATATAGAATAATAGATCCCCGGGAGTGAGTTACAGACAAGATTTATTGCATCAATCGATAGGATTGGCTTGAGAGAGAAATTAAGACATTTTCACATTGTTATCATAATCTGCAATTTACAGACGCTCCCTTATATTGCAGTTCAGGGAGCAGCCCGCAGTGTACTTTGGAGCAGCAGCATTTTATTCAGTAAAACTCTCTCTAACTGTGTGAGGAGCTCACTCTCTCTCAATAACAAACACAGGGAAGTTTACACAAAGCCTAAAGGACACTCTCCTACCTTCATGTGGAAAATCCCATCCTCTCGTTCTCTTTTACTGTGAAGACTGAGGTCCATTTGCTTCTGCAGAGTTTCCAATGATGTTTCTAACTTGTTCTGAGACAGAAAGGACACAAATGGGTTTGTCAAAGGAAACAATCATTGTCACCTTCTGGAGGGGTTTGCTGTGTTTAAATAGAGTTAGACCAGTGAGGTCGAGAAGGAGATATTCTCAGGATTGATTACACTCAATAAACAAAGTAAAAGCTGTGGGTTAATTCTGTTTATTGCAATTATCCTTCTCCAGGTTAATTCCCCTCCTCAATCAATCCTCTCCTCGCTCCAACCCTCTCCTCTTTCAACATCCCTCTCCCCTTCCCTATCCCTGTCTCTCCCGCCCTCTCTTCCCTCCCCACATTCTACAAACACTCTCTCTCTCTGTGACTTACACCCTGTCCCTCTTCCCCATCTACCTGTGCCAGGAGCAGTGATCCAGTACCTTGTATATCTGGGCTGCCTCCTTTATTGGGATCACACTGTGCGTCTTATGAGCTCTGGACATCCCACACACCACACAGATCGCTTTGTGTTCATATTCACAGAAGAGTTTCAGCTTCTCCTCGTGTTCCTGACAGTAAAACTCCTCCTGTGGCTGTGTCACCTTCACCTCTCTGAACTTGTCCACGACGTTACTCAGGGTCCGAGCGGCCCTGACGTTCCTCTGGGTGAAGACCTGTCGACACTTGGGGCAGGAAACATCTCCCGGGACCTTCTGCCAACTCCGGGAGATGCAGGAGCTGCAGAAATGATGTCCACATTCCAGAGACACCGGGTGGGTGAATATCTCCAGGCAGATGGGACAGGTTAGTTCCTGTGTGAGATCTGGAGATGCCATCTCAGTGGCCAGAGTCTCTCTCTCCTTCCCTGTTCCAGCTCTTTCGCTGTCAATTCCTGTTCAGCTCTGCACTTCCTGGATTTCACTTCACGTGATCAGTGACACACTCAGTGTCAGGAACTTTGGAATTAAATCAAACTGACCCCTTTATTGTGTCTGGAGGCTTTTTCACTTTTATAAAGTCAGATTTATAACATTATTTCTATTCTCTCTCTACAAACCCACCCCTTGAAATCTCTTTCACCCTTTCCCCACCTCCCTCAACACCCCTGTGTGAGGAACTCAGCAATGGCTTTCTTAGTTACAATCCAGACCATCCTTACAGCTGTTTCTGTTACTAACCTCCTGCCCCTCAACCCACTGACTAAACATCCCCCCTTCACCCCCACATCTTTCTCTAGTTTCTCTCCTCACCCTCCCCCCAAGTCCTTTCCAAATCCATCTCATCCCTGAGCCCCTCCTTATCCTCTCTCCACCCTGTCACCATCTGACCCTCATTCTGACAAAAAACATCTTTTTGAACATGTCCACCCCCATCTCCAACCTCACCCTTGTTCTCCAAATTTCTGGAGAGTCTCTCTCTCTCCCTCCCAAATCCGGGCCCATCTTTTCCCCCCTCAATCCTGCCGGAACCTCTCTGATCAGCTTCTGAACAGGAAGATGGAAAGTTATTGCAGAGTTTCTGTAACTGGAGTGAACAGGGACAATGGTGTGTTGGAGCTGCTCATTTCTCAGATGCTGCACATTCTCTGCCTGTGGGGAGAAGCGTCTGGAAGAACAGATTCAGTCTCAAATATTGTTGTCTGATTGACGCTGCTTTCGAGTCCCTTTGGATGTTTTCCTGCATTGAAGGCGCTATATAAATGTAATTTGTTGCTGTCTCTGACTGAATCAAAATGCTGGAAACTGTCCTGAGGGGAGTCTCCAGTCCCAGTCCCAGAGACCGTGACACACAGACCCTCACACAAACAGACCCAAACACTGACACACACACACAAATGCACACACAAGCAGACCCTGACACACACACACCCTCACACACACACACACATGCAAACACAGACCCTGACACACACACAGGCATCCACAGACACAGCCACCCTACCTGGGCTGAGCTTCCATTTACTGGAGAGTGATGAAGGGACAGGCTCTGTCAGTCACTCGATCACATTTACACATCAGGAGCTGGGACATTGACTGCCCAATAACATCTTTAAATTCCTGTTCACCTCCTGCTCCACCCGCTTGTTAATCTTCTGTTAGTTTGAACAAATCGTGAAGCTGATTCTGCTGTTGCCTCACCCGCAGTTTGTGATCATCTCACAAGACATGTTACTGAGACAGTGATGCTCATTAATAGGATATTCGACTGGGGTGGCAGCACTCAATGCGAGACAGTGAATCAGCCTCTTGTTGAACACTCTGGACAATATCCCTTTCCATTGACTCCCACTGGGAGTCACTGTGAGTGTAAATGCTGCCATCGAGCCCAGACTTTAAAATGTTGCTTCACCTGAAACAAGGGTATCGTCCTCACTGAATCGAACCTCCAGTTCAAAGGCAACGGACAGTGCAAGTGGTCATTCACAGTACTGCCAGCAGATGGCGGCGCTGCTCCATGTAAAGCCCTTCCAGCCAACATGGGGAAAGTGTGGATCAGGGTGAGAGAGATCAAGGGGGGGATTTCGGGAAGCGCTTCTTCACACAAAGGTTATAAAACGAAGGTGAGTAAATGTGGTTCAGATACAGACCAGCTGTGAGCGAACTGAATAGTGGAACAGGCTGGAGGGGCTCAATACCCAACACCTTTTTATAAAATTATCACTTTGACATGAGGATCTCAGGATATTTTTTAAAAATGAGTTTTAAATGTTGGGAATCAGAGGGATTTGTGTATCCATGAAGCACAGAAAGTTAACAAGCAGATACAGTGAACAATTAGGGAGGTTAATGGTATCTTAGCCTTTATTACAATGGGGTTGAAGTATAAGAGAATAAGTCTTGCTGCAATGTAACAGGGATTGAGTGTGGACACAGCTGGAGGGCTGTGGACAGTTTCAGTCTCCTTACCTGAGGAAACATATACTTACCTTAGAGGGAGCAATGAAGGTTCACGGAATTGATTCTTGGGATGAAAGGGTTTCCAATATGAGGAGGGATTGAGTTGGATGGCTCTATATTCTTTGAAGTTTAGAAGAATAAGAGATGATCTTATTGAAACATATACAATTCTCAGAGATCCTGACAGGGTAGATGCTGAGAATGGTCTAGAACAGGGGTGGGCAAACTTTTCCGTGCAAGGGCCACATTCAGAAATTCACAATTCACAAAGGGCCACATAGAATATTAAGTAAAATAATTACTTCACCCGGTTATGATTCTGGGCGCCTCATTATAGAACATAGAACAGTACAGCACAGAACAGGCCCTCCGGCCCTCGACGTTGTGCCGAGCAATGATCACCCTACTCAAGTCAACGTATCCACCCTATACCAGTAAGTAACCCAACAGCCCCCCCCCCCATTAACCTTAAAAAAAATTTAAAAAAAAAAAAAAAAAATTTTTTTTTAAATTTAAAAAAATTTTTTTTTTAATGACTTGGTGGGCCGCAGAAATACCTTTGGCGGGCCGCATGCGGCCCGCGGGCCGTAGTTTGCCCACCCCTGGTCTAGAACGAGGGGTCACAGAATCAGGATAAGGGGTCGTCCATTTAAGACTGAGATGAGGAGAAATTCCTTCCCTCAGAGAGAGTTGTGAATCTTTGGAATTCTCTCCCTCGGTGAGATGTCAGTGAGTATATTCAACACAGAGAGCGATATATTCCCGAGTACAAAGGGAATGAAGGGATAGGATGGGAAAGTGGAGTCGGTGTCGATGTTCAGACAGGATCTTACTGAATGGTCCCAGGCGTACAGCACACTGGTAAGCATTGTTGCTTCACATGTGAATCTTTATTTTGTTTCCTCCCTTGTTCGATTCCCGGCTTGGGTCACTGTCTGTACAGAGTCTGCACGTTCCCCCTGTGTCTGCTTGGGTTTCCTCCGGGTGCTCCAGTTTCCTCCCACAAATCCCAAAAGACGTGCTGTTAGATAATTTGGACATTTTTAATTCTCCCTCCTTGTACCCGAACAGGCACCGGAATGTGGTGACTAGGGGATTTTCATAGTCACTTCATTGCAGTATTAATGTAAGCTTACTTGAGACAATAAAGATTGCTATTATATGTCCTACTCCGGAACCTATTCTGATATTCTTATTCCTTGTACCCCTACCTGGAGGTTCCCTTCCAGTCACTCACCATCCTGACTTGGAAACATATTGGCCGTTCCTTCACTGTCGCTGGGTCAAAATCCTGGAACTCCCTCCCTAACAGCACTATGGGTGTACCTACACCACAGGGACTGCTGCGGGGTCAAGAAGGCAGCACGGTAGCATAGTGGTTAGCATAATCGCTTCACAGCTCCAGGGTCCCAGGTTCGATTCCTGGCTGGGTCACTGTCTGTGCGGAGTCTGCACGTCCTCCCTGTGTGTGCGTGGGTTTCCTCCGGGTGCTCCGGTTTCCTCCCACAGTCCAAAGATGTGCGGGTTAGGTGGATTGGCCATGCTAAATTGCCCGTAGTGTCCTAAAAAAAGTAAGGTTAGGGGGGTTGTTGGGTTACGGGTATAGGGTGGATACGTGGGTTTGAGTAGGGTGATCATTGCTCGGCACAACATCGAGGGCCGAAGGGCCTGTTCTGTGCTGTACTGTTCTATGTTCTAAGGCAGCTCAACACCACCTTGTCAAGGGCAATTAGGGATGAGGGCTCAGCCAGCGACATCCCTTACAAGAGTGAAAAAACATTCTTTGCTCATTCACTGAATCGCACCAGGTGTCAGTCCCGTCTTCAAATAAAATATTTATTCAAGGGAGGAAACAAAATAAAGATTCACAATGAATTGTGCCACAATTGGAACACAATTCAGGAGATTATGGTTCTTTCTATACAAGTCCAGTGTTTTTGAAAAAATATATTTTGTTCCAAACATATTCAACAAAATATTCTTCACATCCAACAAAGTAAACAGTCTCTACAGTTTTCCCCCATTTACTCCCTCCCCTATCCTCACCCGCAACAAACAGCTCCTCAAATCTAGCCATGAACGGTCTCCACCGGACCTCAAAGCCCTCCTCCAACCCCCCTTCAGGCAAATTTGATCCAGTCCAGTGTTTATGAGTCCCATTAGATTGAGATCGGGACAGTGGGATGGGTGGAGAATCTGAGTTAAATTTACAGAATAAACAATACAGAAGCACACTCGCCCCCTGACAGCACACAGCAGAGAATCAGGACAACATGAGCTGTTCAGACAGTGAATCAGGCTTCTCACTAAAACTCCGACCTCCCAAAACGTGTCCCACTGTGTTACCCAGAGAGCAGTGTGAGTGGGTCAGGGTTATCACCATAGTCATTATTACAGGGATTAAAGATGGGATAGAGTTTCTCGGTGAATGTGTCAGTGAAGGTGTACAGGTGAGACATGTCCTCAGCATCGTAAAATGACACCTGTCCTCCCTCATAATCCAGATAAATTCCCAACTTCCGGGGTTTCACTTCCAGCTGGGAGATGACATCCGGGATTTTCAATGATTTGCAGTCTTCAGTCCGGGCGATGACCCAGAATCCATTCTCAGGTGACTCTGTGATCTCTCCTTTCCTGTTGACAGACTCTCTGCAGACACCCACAACCCAGCCAGGTTTGTTTCCAAGACCCACCTCCCAGTAGTGTCTCCCTGATGTGAAACTCTGAGAGCTCAAAACATCTAAGTTTTCATCAAATCTTTTGGGATGATCAGGTCGAGCTTGCTCCTCATTTCCGTCCCTCACACTAGTCAGATCCTGGGAAATGATGAGTCCGTTGTTTGCTGTCTCTGGGTCCAGGGTGAGAGATGCTGGAACTGGAAGAGAACATGATTGGGAAGCTGTTACTGTGAGAAAAACAGGAGTGAATGACGGGACGTGTACAGACGGTGATGGGACATCACCACTTTCCTCAGCCCAGGAACTGTGGAAGCTCAGGGACAGAGTGTCTGAAGAAATTTCTCCCCCATTCCCAGCACCCAGCACAGATCAGCATCAATTCACTGAGAATAAAGATCTCTCTCCAGTACAGGACCTCGGTGAAGCCAAATTGTAGGAACTCGGTCACCGCCCTATGTCCAGCCTGTAGTGACATTTGTTGGACAGTGTTGACATATGTTTCAATGTGTGAATGTGATTGAAACATTAACTGTCTCACTGCCCTGTACACAACAGTTAAGGGGGAGTCTGGATGTGCGTTCATTTATTTTCAACGTGGAACTCGAAACGGAAGCGTGAGCTCATCCAAATTCTGCTGCCCACAGTCATAACTTCCACCAAGACCCATACACCCATCACCAACCACCTTCCCCCCTCGTGACCCTCCTCATCTTCCCCATTCCCAAGACCCCATTCTCACTGACCGTCATCGCCTTCTGACCCAGATATATCTCAAACATAAATGTCTATACGGCATTCCCCCCCAGTCAGTATCTCTGTAACTTCCTCCAGCCCTACACACCCCACCGAAATCTCAGTCAGGACAAGGGGGTGGGCTCTCCTCCTCCAGCCCTACACCCCCTCCGAGATCTCAGCCAGGACAAGGGGGTGGGCTCTCCTCCTCCAGCCCTACACCCCCCTCCGAGATCTCAGTCAGGACAAGGGGATGGGCTCTCCCCCTCCAGCCCTACACCCCCTCTGAGATCTCAGTCAGGACAAGGGGGTGGGCTCTCCTCCTCCAGCCCTACACCCCCCCCCCCCCTCCCCCTCCCCCTCTGAGATCTCAGTCAGGACAAGGGGGTGGGCTCTCCTCCTCCAGCCCTACACCCCCCTCTGAGATCTCAGTCAGGACAAGGGGGTTGTAGAGCTGGAAGGAGTGATCCTGGTGGAAAATTGACATCTAAATGACAGAGAAATAACTTCAATATCTCAATACACGGTTTTGCCCTTTAACCTCCTCGTATGTTCCCTGGTCTCCGTGGCAACAGGGGAACAGTCACCCTAACAGGCAGAAACATAGAAAATATACAGAATAACGAGGACAGTAGCAACATGGATATGAAACGGGGTGAATGACAGTTGTTGCTTGTTCAGACTGAAGATAGATATACATTGGTATTCAAAGGGTTCTGACTTTCCTGATGTAAATTAATGACCCAAACCTTGATGCACAGGATATCATTTCACAATTAGCTGTGACAGGACAAGGAGAGAGAGTAGTTAATAAAGAATGCAGCATCTATTAACACAGAATAGAGTGACAAAGTTATATCTGTATAAAACACTGGTTAACCCTCAATTCTAATCTGGGCAACACACTTTGAGGGAGGATGTGAGGGCATTAGAGAGAGTGCAGGAAACATTCAGCGCGATGGTTCCTGGGAGGAGGAAATTCAGTTACGGACACAGATGGGAGAAGCTGAGGTGGTTCCCCTGAGAGAAGAGAACCAGAGGACACAGAATTTAAATTGGTTGACAAAAGAAGCCATATTAGCGTGAGGGAAAACCTTTTCACACAGCGAGTGTTTAGGATCAGGAATGCACTGTGGTGGAATCAGATTCAATCACAGCTTTCATATGGAATTGAATCATTAACTGAAGAAGAAAAATCTGCAGAGCTACAGAGAAAAAGGTGAAGGAATGGCCCTCGGTGAGTTGGTCTTGCAGTGAGCTAGCAGGAACACAATGGGCCGAATGGTCACTTCTCGTTTTGTAAATATTCTGGGATTCACAGAAAGAGGTCATTTCAGAGCAAACTGTGAGATTCGGCTCAAAAAGAATTCTCCAGCCCAATCCCGGTTTCCAGCTTCCTGCTCCATATCTCTTTTGGTTACAAAACTTTCAGTGCAGATCTGATTACTTTATAAATGTTATGAGGGTTTCTACCTCTATCAGCCTTTCAGGCTGAGAGTCCTAGATCCAGATCACATTGTGTGTGAAAATAATCCCTTTAACCCTCCTCCCTCTTATCCTGTATCTATTCTCCCTGATCAGGGACCCCGAGGCAATGGGACTCGGGATTTCCTTTCCACTCTATCTGGACACTCCTAATTTTATACACCTCAATTAAATCTCCCCTCCTTCTCCTCTGATCCAATGAAAACAACCCCAATCTATCCAATCATAACTCAGAACTCAAGTTCTCTGAACCATCCAACACCCTCATTAATCTCCTTGGTAACCTCTCCAACACACTGACCAGAAAGATATAAAGTACTCAAGTTCTAGACTAACTAGTGTTTAATAAAGTTCTGACATTACATCCCTGCTCTTATTCTCTATTCCTTGGTCAGTACAGCAAAATATCCGGTGTGTTATCATCACCACTTTATCCACCTGTCCTGAATCTGTGGAGGTAAACTCAAATCTCCCTCTGTTCCTCCACACCTCTCAGTATCTTACCACTTATTGTCTATTCCCTTGTCATATCTTCCCTCTCCCAATACATTAACCTCACACTTCTCTGAACTGCAAGACAAAATCCTGAGGAAGAGACATTAGGCGAAGTCTGCCTAGGTTGGGAGTTCCTGTCCTTGGGTCACAGAAGGGGACAGAATGTAGTCATGGTAACTGGTATATGGAGTGAGGGGAAGAGTATCAGTCTTAGCAACAGGGCATGTGGGGACCAATCGGAGCTCTGTGCTGAGGACTGGCAATATCATTAAATAAATGTTTTCTTATAATCTGGGGACAGAGAAATACCCAACAATATACAGAGAACAACAGCTGGGGTCATCCAGTGTTGGGGAAAAGCAGGAAGGAAAGGGAGGGATAAACTTAAAACAATCATGATCATCAGAGAAAAAGTATCTGGAAAAGCGATGGGATTAAAGACAACTTGTCCCCTGGACCTGATGTCCTGCATCCCAGGATGTTAAAGGAGGGGCGGGAGAGAAAGTGGATGCATTGGTTGTAATCTTTGCAAATTCCCAAGATTACTGATCAGTGATGGGGATGCAACTATTTATGATCAATATTCCCGATTGGATGAAGAAATGGAAAATACTGTAGCCAAATTTACTGATGCCACAAAGTGAGTTCGGGAAGTTGTGAGGAGGATACAAAGTGTCTGCGGAGGGATATAGACCGGTTAAGTGAGTGGGCAAAGATTTAGCAGATTGAGTATAATGTGGGAAAATGGGAGGTTGTCCACCTTGGCAGGAAGAATAGAAATGCAGCAAATTATTTCAATAGAAAGAGACAGCAGAATGCTGCAGCACAGAGGGACCTGGGGGACCTTGTACATCAATCACTAAAAGCTAGTGTCCAGGTACAGCAAGGAATGAGGAAAACAAATGGAATGTTGGCCTTTATTGGAAAAGAGATGGAGTGTAAAGTAGGGAAGACTTGCTCCAACTATACAGGGGATTGGTGAGACTGCAGCTTGAGTACTGTGTTCAGATCTGATCTCCTTACATCAGGAGGGAGAGACTCCCATGGGACAGAGTTCAGAGAAGGTTCACTGGGCTGATTCCTGGGATGAAGGGATTGCCTTATGAGGAAAGGTTGAGCTGGTTGGTCTGTACTCACTGGAGTTTAGAAGAATAAGAGGTTATCTTATTGAAACATAACATTCTGAGGGGATTCCTTCACCAGGGTCGATGCTGGGAGGATGTTTGATCTCTGGGACAATCGAGGTGTCGGTGACACAGCATCAAATGAAGGGGCCTCTATTGAAGACAGAGATGAGGAGGAATTCCTTCTCGGAGAGGGATATTAGTCTTTGGAATTCTCTACCACAGAGAGCAGCAGAGGCTGGGTCATTGATTCATGATCGAGTTCCATAGATTGTTGATCAGCAAGGGGGTTAAGGGTCATCTGGGACAGGCAGGAAAGTGGAGTAAAGGCCCCAATTAGATCAGACATGATCTTATCAAAAATCAGAGCAGGTTCACTGGGCTGGACCACTCCTGTTCTTATTCCTTCTGATCTTCTGATCATTTCATCAGTGTGTCAAACATCATTAATCACGTGGATAACAGCAGGGAGACAGTAATATACAGAGAATGATACCTGGTGAAATCACTGCTCTCATTTCCTTCCACACTTTGAGGTATTTGACTGGTTCACCAGCGATATCCACAGGTAACTGAGTGGAGACAGTTCCAGGCTTGTGAAACACCATCTGACTCCTGTAAAAACAGGTCTGGCAAATCAGTGTGTGTTAGAGAGACAGCAGTGATCACATCACAAAACTGTTTCTTTATATCTGCTTACCTCATCAATAGGTCTTGAATATCCTGAGGGGAAAGGAACAGAATAGATATGATCGAGTCAGATTAAAGAGTTCTTGTTGTAAATCTCGAGTAGAAATTGAGAGACCAAGTTTTCAGTTAGAAAATAACTTTTATTTTTTCCTTTCATTCCCTCTCTGAGATCATCTTGTCCATCAGACCCACCTCCTGTCCCCTCCATCCTATTCCCAAAAACTACTGATCTCCCAACCGCCCCTCCTGGCCCCCATGTTAGCTGGGATTGTAAACTGATTCATCTCTTCAGGTGTTGTCTCTCTCTCATTTAAATCTACATCTTCACCCCTCTCCCCAAAAAACCCATCCTTACAAACTTTCCCTCCTCTTTATTCTTGGTCTGTCTGCAGCCTTTGACACGGTCGATCACACCATCCCCCTCCATCGCCTCTCCACTGTTGTCCAGCTGGGCGTGCTGCACTTACCTGCTCCCATTCCTATCTCTCTAACCATAGCCCCATCACCCCTGCAATAATGCACTTTAACCCGTCCTCAGCAGATCTCAGTGGAACTCCATCTGCAGCAGTGTAAACATCTCCAGTTCCCAGCCCAGCTCTCTCGGAGTCCAATCATCAATCAGCGCCGTGGTTACGCTGTGTATAGGAATCACACTGAGATTATCTCACCTCATTTCCCATTGGACCCTTACTGACAGCACAAAGAGACAATCATCCAACCAATCAGACTGAGGCCTAATCCAAACCCAGAGGTTAAAGGTCAGAGTGCCCGCCCTCAGTCTCTGGAATGTTTCACTGGACAAGACAAAGAGATTTTGTACCTTGAGGAACTCTGGGGCCAGTTGTACCTCCAGCCTCGATTTAAGATCTCTTATTGCTGCTTCAAGAGAAGAGATTTCCTCCATGGTGTTGGTTAAATTGTTCTCCATTTCCTCGAATATTTTATTGCTTTTTCTCTCCAACTCTGCTTTCATCAGCTCCTCCTTCTCAAACAGGAACTTGTGCATCTTTTCAAATTCACTGTTGATTTCATTTCTCAGTCTGTCAACTTCAGCCTGGAACAGATTGAATACAGAACGGAATAAACAACATTTATAATCCCAGAGTCCCTTGTCTCTGTCCACTGGGATATAGGGATAAAAATTTATATCCAGTACGAATAACAAACAATAACAGCTCACTGCCGGCTGAACAGTTTGATGGAATATTGGCTAATTGGGAGTGAGTTACAAACAAACATTGTAAAGTGAATCCAGTGGTTATTTATGAAATAATAGACATCAAGGGCTGAGTCACTAAGTGGAATCTAATTGTGGAATTCAGATGGTTTACATATGGAATAATGGATACCTGGGAGTGAGTTACAGACTGGAATCTAATTGAGGGGTTCACATTGTATAAAAGTGAATAACGGATACCTGGGAGTGAGTTACAGACTGGCATCGAATCAAGGGGTTCAGATGGTTTATATATAGCATAATGGATACCTGGGAGTGAGTTACAGACTGGAATCTAATCGAGGGGTTTAGATGGTTTATATATAGAATAATGGATACCTGGGAGTGAGTTACAGACATGATTTATTTCATCAATCGATGGGATTGGCTTGAGAGAGAAAATAAGATATTTACACATTGTTATAATAATCTGCAATTTACAGACGGTCCCTTATATTGCAGTTCAGGGAGTAGCCCGCAGTGTACTTTGGAGCAGCAACATTTTATTCAGTAAAACTCTCTCTCTGACTGTGTGAGAAGCTCACTCACTCTCAATAACAAACACAGGGAAGTTTACACAATGCCTAAAGGACACTCTCCTACCTTCATGTGGAAAATCCCATCCTCTTGTTCTCTTTTACTGTGAAGACTGAGGTCCATTTGCTTCTGCAGAGTTTCCAATGATGTTTCTAACTTGTTCTGAGATAGAAAGGACAGAAATGGGTTTGTCAAAGGAAACAATCATTGTCACCTTCTGGAGGGGTTTGCTGTGTTTAAATAGAGTTAGACCAGTGAGGTAGAGAAGGAGATATTCTCAGGATTGATTACACTCAATAAACAGAGTAGAAGCTGTGGGTTAATTCTGTTTATTGCAATTATCCTCCTCCAGGTTAATTCCCCTCCTCAATCAATCCTCTACTCGCTTCAACCCTCTCCTCTTTCAACATCCCTCTCCCCTTCCCTATCCCTGTCTCTCCCGCCCTCTCTTCCCCTCCCCACATTCTACAAACACTCTCTCTCTCTCTCTCTCTCTCTGTGACTTACACCCTGTCCCTCTTCTCCATCTACCTGTGCCAGGAGCAGTGATCCAGTACCTTGTATATCTGGGCTGCCTCCTTTATTGGGATCACACTGTGCGTCTTATGAGCTCTGGACATCCCACACACCAGACATATCGCTTTGTGTTCATCTTCACAGAAGAGTTTCAGCTTCTCCTCGTGTTCCTGACAGTAAAACTCCTCCTGTGGCTGTGTCACCTTCACCTCTCTGACCTTCTCCACGATGTTAATGAGGGTCCGAGCGGGCCTGACGTTCCTCTGGGTGAAGACCTGTCGACACTGGGGGCAGGAAACATCTCCCGGGACCTTCTGCCAACTCTGGGAGATGCAGGAGCTGCAGAAATGATGTCCACATTCCAGAGACACCGGGTGGGTGAATATCTCCAGACAGATGGGACAGGTTAGTTCCTGTGTGAGATCTGGAGATGCCATCTCAGTGCCCAGAGTCTCTCTCTCCTTCCCTGTTCCAGCTCTTTCACTGTCAATTCCTGTTCAGTTCTGCACTTCCTGGATTTCACTTCACGTGATCAGTGACACACTCAGTGTCAGCAACTTTGGAATTAAATCAAACTGACCCCTTTATTGTGTCTGGAGCCTTTTTCATTTTTATAAAGTCAGCTTTATGAGACTAATTCCTGTTCATTACCAGTCATTAAAACCCTTCTCGCCCCTGCAAATCTCTCTCCCCCCCTCCCCACGCCCCACGCCCACAACTCGAAGGGAGGAGCACTTGAATTTCTTTAACCAGGTTAAAGACCAACAGATGTATTCGAATTAAATCAAACTGACCCCTTTATTGTGTCTGGAGCCTTGTTCACTTTTATCAAGTCAGATTTATAACATTATTTCTCTTCTCTCTCTACAAACCCACCCCTTGAAAACTCTCTCCCCCCTTTCCCCACATCCCTCATCTCCCCCGTGTGAGGAACTCAGCAATGGCTTTCTTAATTACAATCCAGACCATCCTTACAGCTGTTTCTCTTACTAACCTCCTGCCCCCCCCAACCCACTGACCAAACATCCCCCCTTCACCCCCACATCTTTCTCTAGTTTCTCTTCTCTCCCTCCCCCCAAGTCCTTTCCAAATCCATCTCATCCCTGAGCCCCTCCTTATCCTCTCTCCATCCTGTCACCATCTGACCCTCATTCTGACAAAAAACATCTATTTGAACATGTCCACCCCCATCTCCAACCTCCCCCTTGTTCTCCAAATTCCTGGAGAGTCTCTCTCCCTCCCTCCCAAATCCTGGGCCATCTTTTCCCCCTCAATCCTGCCGGAACCTCTCTGATCAGCTTCTGGACAGGAAGATGGAAAGTTGGTGCAGAGTTTAGGTAACACACACACACAGACACCCAGACACAGACACCCTAGCTGTGCAGAGCATCCATTTACTGGAGAGTGATGAAGGGACAGGCTCTGTCAGCCACCAGATCACATTTACACATCAGGAACTGGGACATTGACTGACCAATAACATCTTTAAATTCCTGTTCACCTCCTGCTCCATCCACTTGTTAATCTTCTGTTAGTTTGGATAAATCGTGATGCTGATTATGCTATTGTCTCACCCACAGTTTGTGATCATCTCACAAGACATGTTACTGAGACAGTGATGCTCTTTAATAGGATATTCGACTGGGGTGGCAGCACTCAATGGGAGACAGTGAATCAGCCTCTTGTTGAACACTCTGGACAATATCCCTTTCCATTGACTCCCACTGGGAGTCACTGTGAGTGTAAATGCTGCCATCGAGCCCAGACTTTAAAATGTTGCTTCACCTGAAACAAGGGCCTCGTATCCATCCCCAAACCCAGTCAGAGTGAGTCCAGCACTGAACTGGTGGCAAGGACACACTCCCTCTATTTTACCCCAGTCCCCTGCCCTGTTCCCAGTGAACGGCAGTGACCTCCTCATTCTAATCCCGCTCTGGGTAAAGATGTTTCTCCAGAATTCCCTATTGGATTCCTCAGTAACTCCCATATCTGAGGGGATTCTGATCCCCAAACGGTGGGGATCTTCGGTGGCCACGTTTGAGGAATTGTTCATCGCGAGGAGGGGGAATGTGTAAAATGGAAACATTTGTACAGATTGTAACATTGTGGCTGGGGGGAATGTTCCCCAGGTTGCTTGTTTTTCCATTATTGAATTTATTTGGAATGAAATACACTAAAATAAACATTCTCTGCTTCATGGATACACAAATCCTTCCGTCTCCCAATATTTACAAGTCTCTCATCTTTAAAAAAATATCCTGAGATCCTCATGTCAAAGTGATAATTTTATCAAAAGGTGTTGGGTATTGAGCCCCTCCAGCCTGTTGCACCATTCAGTTAGCTCACAGCTGATCTGTATCTGAACCACATTTACTCGCCTTGCTTTTATAACCTTTGTGTGAAGAAGCGCTTCCCAAAATCCCCCCCCCCCCCTTGATCTCTCACCCTGACCCACACTTTCCCCATGTTGGCTGGAAGGGCTTTACATGGAGCAGCGCCGCCATCTGCTGGCAGTGCTGTGAATGACCACTTGCACTGTCAGCTGCCTTTCAGTTGGAGACCAGATTGAGTGAGGCAATAAATATAATAATAATAATCTTTATTATTGTCACAAGTAGGCTTACATTAACACAGCAATGAAGTTACTGTGAAGAGCCACTAGTCGCCACGTTCTGGCGCCTGTTTGGGTACACAGAGGGAGAATTCAGAATGTCCAAATTTCCTAACAGCACATCTTTCGGGACTTGTGGGAGGAAACCGGAGCACCCGGAGGAAATCCACACAGACACAGGGAGAATGTGGAGACTCCACACAGAGAGTGCCCCAAGCAGGGAATTGCACCTGGGACCCTGGAACTGTGTAGCAACAGTGCTAACCACTGTGTTGCCGTGCTGCTCACTATTCTATATATAAACCATCTGAACCCCTCGATTAGATTCCAGTCTGTAACGCACTCTCAGGTATCCATTATTCTATATATAAACCATCTGAACCCGTCGATTAGATTCCAGTCAGTAACTCACTCCCAGGTATCCATTATTCTATATATAAACCATCTGAACCCCTCGATTAGATTCCAGTCTGTAACTCACTCCCAGGTATCCATTATTCTATATATAAACCATCTGAACCCCTCGATTAGATTCCAGTCTGTAACTCACTCCCAGCTATCCATTAGGGGCAGCACGGTAGCATGGTGGTTAGCATAAATGCTTCACAGCTCCAGGTTCCCAGGTTCGGTTCCCGGCTGGGCCACTGTCTGTGCGGGGTCGGCACGTCCTCCCCGTGTGTGCGTGGGTTTCCTCCGGGTGCTCCGGTCTCCTCCCACTGTCCAAAGATGTGCGGGTTAGGTGGATTGGCCATGCTAAATTGCCCGTAGTGTCCTAAAAAAGTAAGGTTAAGGGGTGGGTTGTTGGGTTACGGGTATAGGGTGGATACGTGGGTTTGAGTAAGGTGATCATTGCTCGGCACAACATCGAGGGCCGAAGGGCCTGTTCTGTGCTGTACTGTTCTATGTTCTATTATTCTATATATAAACCTTCTGAACCCCTCAATTAGATTCCAGTCTGTAATTCACTCCCAGGTATCCATTATTGTATATAAACCATCTGAACACCTCGATTAGATTCAACTCTGTAACTCACTCCCAGATATCTATTATTCTATATATCAACCATCTAAACCCCTCGATTAGATTCCAGTCTGTAACTCACTCCCAGATATCTATTATTCTATATATCAACCATCTGAACCCCTCGATTAGATTCCAGTCTGTAACTCACTCCCAGATATCTATTATTCTATATATCAACCATCTGAACCCCTCGATTAGATTCCAGTCTGTAACTCAATCCCAGATATCCATTATTGTATATATAAGCCATCTGAACTCCTCGATTAGATTCCACTCTGTAACTCACTCCCAGATATCCATTATTCTATATATAAACCATCTGAACCCCTCGATTAGATTCCAGTCTGTAACTCACTCCAAGATATCTATTATTCTATATTTCAACCATCTGAACCCCTCGATTAGATTCCAGTCTGTAACTCACTCCCAGATATCCATTATTCTATATATAAACCATCTGAACCCCTCGATTAGATTCCACTCTGTAACTCACTCCCAGATATCCATTATTCTATATATAAACCATCTGAACCCCTCGATTAGATTCCAGTCTGTAACTCACTCCTAGATGTCCATTATTCTATATATAAACCATCTAAACCCCTCGATTAGATTCCAGTCTGTAACTCACTCCCAGATATCCATCATTGTATATATAAACCATCTGAACCCCTCGATTAGATTCCAGTCTGTAACTCATAAGCGCACAAGAGGCCAAATTCACCCCGCCCAGCGCCTCATTCCCCATTCCCCTATCTACCCCCAACTCCTCCTTCCATTTCTCCTTAATCCTCACCATGTGCATTCCCCCTGCTCTCCCAATATGTCCCCAATCCTCCCCTCCTCCTCCACGTCCGGAAGCAGCAGCCATTCCAATAGGGCGACTTCGGCAGCCTGGGGAACTCTTTCCACATCTTCCATGCAAAGCCCCTCACTTGGTAATACCTAAAATCACCCCCCCCCCCCCCCCCTCGGGAGCTCCACCCTCTCCCACAGCTCTTCCAGACTGGCGAACCTCTCCTCTAAATATAAACCCCTGGCCCTCATCAACCCCACCTCTCTCCACCTCCTGTACATGCCATCCGTCTCCCCCGGTTTGAATCCGTGGTTCACACACAACAGTATTAGCACCGACATCCCCTCCATCCTAAAGTGTCTCCTCAGCTGGTTCCACACCCTAACCGTGGACTGTACAACCCGGCTCTCCGTATATCCCCTCGGTGACAACGGTAGTGCCACCGTTACCATGGCCCTGAAGCTGGGCCCCCTACAGGATTCCTCCTCCATCCTAACCCATTCCGGCCTCTCTCCCTCCCACTATCACCTCACTTTCTCCACATTCACCACCCAATAATAGTACAGCAGGTTCGGTAACGCCAAGTCCCCTTTCTCTCCCTGCCTCTGTATCAGGGCCCACTTCACCCTTGGCACCTTCCCCGCCCAAATAAACTCCCAAATTACATTGACCAAACTCCGGAAGAAAGCCTTTGGAATAAACATCGGGAGCATCTGAAATCCAAATAACAACCTTGGCAAGACATTCACTTTAACCACTTGGACCCTTCCTGCCAGCATCAGGCGCTGTGTATCCCACATCCTAAAGTCCTCCTTTATCTCCTCCACCAACTTTGTTAAGTTCCACTTATGCATTGTCGCTCCCCTCCCCTGTCACCTGGACCCCCAGATCCCTAAACCTATCCCCACCTACCCTAAATGGCAACACCCCGAAATACACTGAAACAGAGAAAGGTAACAAGCAGAGACAGTGAACAATTAGGGAGGGAAATGGTATCTTAGCCTTTATTACAATGGGGTTGAAGTATAAGAGAATAAGTCTTGCTGCAATGTAACAGGGATTGAGTGTGGTCACAGCTGGAGGGCTGTGGACAGTTTCAGTCTCCTTACCTGAGGAAACATATACTTACCTTAGAGGGAGCAATGAAGGTTCACGGAATTGATTCTTGAGATGAAAGGGTTTTCCGATATGAGGAGGGATTGAGTTGGATGGCTCTATATTCTTTGAAGTTTAGAAGAATAAGAGATGATCTTATTGAAACATGTACAATTCTCAGAGATCCTGACAGGGTAGATGCTGAGATTGGTCTAGAACGAGGGGTCACAGAATCAGGATAAGGGGTCGTCCATTTAAGACTGAGATGAGGAGAAATTCCTTCCGCAGAGAGAGTTGGGAATCTTTGGAATTCTCCACCTCGGTGAGATGTCAGTGAGTATATTCAACACATAGATCGATATATTCCTGAGTACAAAGGGAATGAAGGGATAGGATGGGAAAGTGGAGTCGGTGTTGATGTTCAGACAGGATCTTCCCGAATGGTCACATGTCGTACTCCGGAACCTATTCTGATATTCTCTTTCCTGATACCACCACCTGGAGGTTCCCTTCCAGTCACTCACCATCCTGACTTGGAAACATATTGGCTGTTCCTTCACTGTCGCTGGGTCCAAATCCTGGAACTCCCTCCCTAACAGCACTGTGGGTGTACCTACACCACCTTCTCAAAGGGCAATTAGGGATGGGCAACGAGGGCTCAGCCAGCGACACCCACATCCCATAGAGGAGTGAAAAAACATTCTTTCTGCTCATTCACTGAATCAATAATCATCACACCAGGTGTCAGTCCCGTCTTCAAATAAAATATTTATTCAAGGGAGGAAACAAAATAAAGATTCACAATGAATTGTTCGAGAGCTGGGCACAGTTACCACAATTCAGGAGATTTTGCTTCATTCTATACCAGCCCAGTGTTTATGGGTCCCATTAGATTGAGATCGGGACAGTGGGATGGGTGGAGAATCTGAGTTAAATTTACAGAATAAACAATACAGAAACACACTCACCCCCTGACAGCACACAGCAGAGAATCAGGACAACATGAGCTGTTCAGACAGTGAATCAGGCTTCTCACTAAAACTCCGACCTCCCAAAGCGTCTCCCACTGCGTTACCCAGAGAGCAGTGTGAGTGGCTCAGAGTTATCACCAGAGCAATTATTATAAGGGATTAAAGATGGGATAGAGTTTCTCGGTGAATGTGTCAGTGAAGGTGTACAGGTGAGACATGTCCTCAGCATCATAAAATGATACCTGTCCTCCCTCATAATCCAGGTAAATTCCCAACTTCCGGGGTTTCACTTTCAGCTGCGAGATGGCATCCGGGATTTTCAATGATTTGCAGTCAGGAAGCCGGGCGATGACCCAAAATCCATTCTCAGGTGAAGGAATGATTAGTTCTTTCCTGTTGACAGACTCTCTGCAGACACCCACAATCCAGCGAGGTTTGTTTCCAAGACCCACCTCCCAGTAGTGTCTCCCTGACGTGAAACTCTGGGAACTCAACACATAGAAGCGTTTATCAAATCTTCCCGGATGATCAGGTCGAGCTTGCTCCTCATTTCCGTCCCTCACACTAGTCAGATCCTGGGAAATGATGAGTAGGTTGTTTGCTGTCTCTGGGTCCAGGGTGAGAGATGCTGGAACTGGAAGAGAACATGATTGGGAAGCTGTTACTGTGAGAAAAATAGGAGTGAATGACGGGACGTGTACAGACGGTGATGGGACATCACCACTTTCCTCAGCCCAGGAACTGTGGAAGCTCAGGGACAGAGTGTCTGAAGAAATTCCTCCCCATTCCCTCAGCTCCATTCACCCAGCGCAGATCAGCATCAATTCACTGAGAATAAAGATCTCTCTCCAGTCCAGGACCTCGGTTAAGACAAGTTGTAGGAAGTCAGTCACCGCCCTGAAATCAATCTACTGGAATCTGACACTGGTTGTCACCTGTTGATAATTTCAGCCCCCACAGTGCTCACTGATCCTCATCAGCTTTGAACCCAGACATGACTCGAACTTTGAATTCTCACTGCCCACACCCTGGACGAGATTCTCCGCTCCCGGGAAAAATCGTGAAGGCCGTCGTGAACTCGGCCAAGTTTCAAACGGGCATCTTATGGCGTTTTCACGATGGCAGCGACCAGGTGTGGTTGCCGCCGTCGTGAAATGGTCCCGAACGGCCGGGTGCTCGGCCCATCCGGGTCGGAGAATCGCCGGTTGCCGTGAAAAACGGCGAACTGCGATTCTTCCGAGCGGGTGGGTGGGAGAATCGCGGGGGGGGGGGGCGTGAAATTAGTCGCCCGGCCCTCCCGCGATTCTCCCACCCGGCGTGGGGAGCCGTAAATCACGCCCCCTATCTCTGTCACCTCCTCCAGCCCAACAACCCCCTACGAGATCTCAGCCAGGACAAGGGGGTGGGCTCTCCTCCTCCAGCCCTACACCCCCCTCCGAGATCTCAGCCAGGACAAGTGGGTGGGCTCTCCTCCTCCAGCCCTACACCCCCCTCTGAGATCTCAGTCAGGACAAGGGGGTGGGCTCTCCTCCTCCAGCCCTACCCCCCTCTGAGATCTCAGTCAGGACAAGTGGGTGGGCTCTCCTCCTCCAGCCCTACACCCCCCTCTGAGATCTCAGTCAGGACAAGTGGGTGGGCTCTCCTCCTCCAGCCCTACACCCCCCTCTGAGATCTCAGCCAGGACAAGGGGGCTGTAGAGCTGGAAGGAGTGATCCCGGTGGAAAATTGACATCTGAATGACAGAGAAATAACTTCAATATCTCAATACACGGTTTTGCTCTTTAACCTCCTCGTATGTTCCCTAGTCTCCGTGGCAACAGGGGAACAGTCACCCTAACAGGCAGAAACATAGAAAATATACAGAATAACGAGGACAGTAGCAACATGGATATGAAACGGGGTGAATGACAGTTGTTGCTTGTTCAGACTGAAGATAGATATACATTGGTATTCAAAGGGTTCTGACTTTCCTGATGTAAATTAATGACCCAAATCTTGATGCACAGGATATCATTTCACAATTAGCGGTGACAGGACAAGGAGAGAGAGTGGTTAATAAAGAATGCAGCATCTTAGGCTTTATTAACACAGAATAGAGTGACAAAGTTATATCTGTATAAACACTGGTTAACCCTCAACTCTGATCTGGGAACACACTCTGAGGGAGGATGTGAGGGCATTAGAGAGAGTGCAGGAAACATTCACCACAATGATTCCTGGGAGGAGGAACTTCAGTTACGGACACAGATTGGAGAAGCTGAGGTGGTTCCCCTGAGAGAAGAGAACCAGAGGACACAGAATTTAAACTGATTGACAAAAGAAGCCACATTAACGTGAGGGAAAACCTATTCACACAGCGAGTGTTTAGGATCAGGAATGCACTGTGGTGGAATCAGATTCAATCACAGCTTTCATATGGAATTGAATCATTAACTGAAGAACTTAAATCTGCAGAGCGACAGAGAAAAAGGTGAAGGGATGACCCTGGGTAAGTTGGTGAGCTAGCAGGAACACAATGGGCCGAATGGTCACTTCCTGTTATGTAAACAGTCTGGGATTCACAGAAAGAGGCAATTTCAGACCAACCTGTGAGATTCGGCTGAAAAATAATTCTCCAGCCCAATCCCGGTTTCCAGTTTCTGCTCCGTAACTCAGTCGGTTACGGCACTTTCAGCGCAGATCTGATTACTTTATAAATGTTACCAGGGTTTCTGCCTCCAACACCCTTTCAGGCTGTGAGTTCCAGATTCAGACCACATTCTGAGTGAAAATAATCTCTTTAACCCTCCTCCCTCTAACCCTGTATCTATTCTCTCTGATCAGGGACCCCGAGGCAATGGGACTCGGGATTTCCTTTCCACTCTATCTGGACACTCCTAATTTTATACACCTCAATTAAATCTCCCCTCAGTCTCCTCTGATCCAATGAAAACAATCCCAATCCATCCAATCATAACTCAGAACTCAAGTTCTCTGAACCAGCCAACACCCTCATTAATCTCCTCGGTAACTTCTCCAACACACTGACCAGAAAGATACAAAGTGCTCTAGCTGTGGACTAACGTGTTTTCTAAAGTTCTGACATTAGCTCCCAGCGCTTATTGTCTATTCCGTGGTCAGTCCAGGAAAATATCCGGTGTGTTATCTTCACCACCTTATCCACCTGTCCTGAATCTGTGGACATAAATTCAAATCTCCCTCTGTTCCTCCACACCTCTCACTATCTTACCACTTATTGTCTATTCCCTTGCCACATCTTCCCCCTCCCAATACATTAACCACACACTTCTCTGAACTGAATTCCATTCACAGCAAGGCAAAGTGCTGAGGGAGAGACAGAAGGTGATGTCTGCCTAAGTTGGGAGTTCCTGTCCTTGGCCACAGAAGGGGATATAGATTTAGACAGTTTAGGAGAATGGTCCAAGAAGTGGCTGATGGAATTCAACGTGGGCAAGTGCGAGGTCTTGCACTTTGGAAAAAAAAATAGAGGCATGGACTATTTTCTAAACGGTGACAAAATTCATAATGCTAAAGTGCAAAGGGACTTGGGAGTCCTAGTCCAGGATTCTCTAAAGGTAAACTTGCAGGTTGAGTCCGTAATTAAGAAAGCAAATGTAATGTTGTCATTTATCTCAAGAGGCTTGGAATATAAAAGCAGGGATGTACTTCTGAGGCTTTATAAAGCACTAGTTAGGCCCCATTTAGAATACTGTGAGCAATTTTGGGCCCCATACCTCAGGAAGGACATACTGGCACTGGAGCGGGTCCAGCGGAGATTCACACGGATGATCCCAGGAATGGTAGGCCTAACATACGATGAACGTCTGAGGATCGTGGGATTATATTCATTGGAGTTTAGGAGGTTGAGGGGAGATCTAATAGAAACGTACAAGATAATGAATGGCTTGGATAGGATGGACGTAGGGAAGTTGTTTCCATTAGCAGGGGAGACTAGGACGCGGGGGCACAGCCTTAGAATAAAAGGGAGTCACTTTAGAACAGAGATGAGGAGAAATTTCTTCAGCCAGAGAGTGGTAGGTCTGTGGAATTCATTGCCACAGAGGGCGGTGGAGGCCGGGACATTGAGTGTCTTTAAGACAGAAATTGATAAATTCTTGATTTCTCGAGGAATTAAGGGCTATGGGGAGAGCGCGGGTAAATGGAGTTGAAATCAACCATGATTGAATGGTGGAGTGGACTCGATGGGCCGAATGGCCTTACTTCCACTCCTATGTCTTATGGTCTTATATAATGTAGTCATGGTAACTGGTGTACGGAGTGAGGGGAAGAGTATCAGTCATAGCAACGGGGCATGTGGGGACCAATCAGTGCTCAGTGCTGAGGTCTGGCAAAGTCCCTCAGAAATGTTAAAATATTGTTAAATAAATGTTTTCCTATTACCTGGGGAAAGAAAAATACCCAACAACATACACAGAACAACACCTGGGGTCATCCAGTGTTGGGGAAAAGCAGGAGGGATAAATTGTGAACAATCATGATCACCAGAGAAAAAATATCTGCAAAACTAACAGGATTAAAGGCAACTTGTCCCCTGGACCTGATGTCCTGCATCCCAGGATATTAAAGGAGGGGCTGGAGAGAAAGTGGATTCATTGGTTGTAATCTTTGCAAATTCCCGAGATTACTGATCAGTGATGGGGATACAACTATTTATGATCAATATTCCTGATTGGATGAAGAAACTGAATATGCTGGAGCCAAATGTTCTGATGCCACAAAGCGAGGTCGGGAAGTTGTGAGGAGGATACAAAGTGTCTGCGGAGGGATATAGGACCGGTTAAGTGAGTGGACAAAGATTTAGCAGATGGAGTATAATGTGGGAAATGGGAGGTTGTCCACCTTGGCAGGAAGAATAGAAAAGCAGCAAATTATTTCAATAGAAAGAGACAGCAGAATGCTGCAGTACAGAGGGATCTGGGGGACCTTGTACATCAATCACTAAAAGTTAGTGTCCAGGGACAGCAAGGAATGTGGGAAAGAAATGGAATGTTGGCCTTAATTGGAAAAGGGATGGAGTGTAAAGTAGGGAAGACTTGCTCCAACTTTACAGGGGATTGGTGAGACTGCAGCTTGAGTACTGTGTTCAGATCTGATCTCCTTACATCAGGAGGGAGACACTCTCATTGGACAGAGTTCAGAGAAGGTTCACTGGGCTGATTCCTGGGATGAAGGGATTGACTTATGAGGAAAGGTTGAGCTGGTTGGGTCTGTACTCACTGGAGTTTAGAAGAATAAGAGGTTATCTTATTGAAACATAACATTCTGAGGGGATTCCTTCACCAGGGTAGATGCTGGGAGGACGATTTGATCTCTGGGTCCAATCGAGGTGTAGGTGACACAGCATACAATGAAGGGGCCTCTATTGAAGACAGAGATGAGGAGGAATTCCTTCTCGGAGAGGGATATTAGTCTTTGGAATTCTGTACCACAGAGAGCAGCAGAGGCTGGGTCATTGATTCATGACCGAGTTCCATAATTGTTCATCAACAAGGGGGTTAAGGGTCATCTGGGACAGGCAGGAAAGTGGAGTAAAGGCCCCAATTAGATCAGACATGATCTGATCAAAAATAAGAGCCGGTTCACTGGGCTGGACCACTCCTGTTCTTATTCCTTCTGATCTTCTGATCATTTCATCAGTGTGTCTAAACCTCATTAATCACGTGGATAACAGCAGGGAGACAGTAATATACAGAGAATGATACCTGGTGAAATCACTGCTCTCATTTCCCTCCACACTTTGATGTATTTGAATGGTTCACCAGCGATAGCCACAGGTAACTGAGTGGAGACAGTTCCAGGCTTGTGAAACTCCATCTGACTCCTGTAAAAACAGGTACTGGAAATCAGTGTGTGTTAGAGAGACAGCAGTGATCACATCACAAAACTGTTTCTTTATATCTGCTTACCTCATCAACAGGTCTTGAATATCCTGAGGGGAAAGGAACAGAATAGATATGATCGAGTCAGATTAAAGAATTCTTGTTGTAAATCTCGAGTATAAATTGAGAGACCAAGATTTCAATTAGAAAATAACTTTTACTTTTTCCTTTCATTCCCTCTTCGGAGCTCATCTTGTCCATAAGACCCACTTCCTGTCCCCTCCATCCTATTCCCAAAACTACTGATCTCCCAACCTCCGCTCCTGGCCCCCATGTTAGCTGGGATTGGAAACTGTTTAATCTCTTCAGGTGTTGTCTCTCTCTCTCTCATTTAAATCTACATCTTCACCCCTCTCCCCAAAAAACCCATCCTTACAAACTTTCCCTCCTCATTATTCTCGGTCTGCCTGCAGCCTTTGACACTGGTCAATCACAGCCATCCTCCTCCATCTCCTCTCCACTGTTGTCCAGCTGGGCGTTCTACCCTCACCCGCTCCCATTCTTATCTCTCTAACCATAGCTCCATCTACCCCTGCAATAATGCACTTTAACCCAGTCCTCAGCAGATCTCAGTAGAACTCCATCTGCAGCAGTGTAAACATCTCCAGTTCCCAGCCCATCTCTCTCGGAGTCCAATCATCAATCAGCGCCGTGGTTACGCTGTGTATAGGAATTACACTGAGATTATCTCACCTCATTTCCCATTGGACCCTTACTGACAGCACAAAGAGACAATCATCCAACCAATCAGACTGAGGCCTAAATCCAAACCCAGAGGTTAAAGGTCAGAGTGCCTGCCCTCCGTCTCTGGAATGTTTCACTGGACAAGACAAAGAGATTTTGTACCTTGAGGAACTCTGGGGCCAGTTGTACCTCCAGCCTCGATTTAAGATCTCTTATTGCTGCTTCAAGAGAAGAGATTTCATCCATGGTTTTGGTTAAATTGTTCTCCATTTCCTCGAATATTTTATTGCTTTTTCTCTCCAACTCTGCTTTCATCAGCTCCTCCTTCTCAAACAGGAACTTGTGCATCTTTTCAAATTCACTGTTGATTTCATTTCTCAGTCTGTCAACTTCAGCCTGGAGCAGATTGAAGACAGAACGGAATAAACAACGTTTATAATCCCAGTCTCCATGGTCTCTGTCCACTGGGATATAGGGATAAAAATTTATATCCAGCAAGGATAACAAACAATATCAGCTCCACTGTCTGCTGAACAGTTTGATGGAACTTTAGCTATGTGGGACTGAGTTACAAACATGATATAGTGATTCCAATAGTTTATTATTAAATAATAGGCATCAAGGACTGAGTCACTGAGTGGAATCTAATCGCGGAATGCAGATGGTTTATATATAGAATAATGGATGCCTGGGGGTGAGTTACAGACTGGATCTAATCGAGAAGTTCAGATGGATTATATATAGAATAATGGATACCTGGGAGTGAGTTGCACACTGGAATCTAATCGAGGGGTATAGATGGTTTATATATAGAATAATGGATACCTGGGAGTGAGTTACAGACTGGAATCTAATCGAGGGGTATAGATGGGTTATATATAGAATAATGGATACCTGGGAGTGAGTTACAGACTGGAATCGAATCGAGGGGTTGAGATGGTTTATATATAGAATAATGGATACCTGGGAGTGAGTTACAGACTGGAATCGAATCGAGGGGTTCAGATGGTTTATATATAGAATAATGGATACCTGGGAGTGAGTTACAGACTGGAATCTAATCGAGGGGTATAGATGGTTTTTATATAGAATAATGGATACCTGGGAGTGAGTTACAGACTGGAATCGAATCGAGGGGTTGAGATGGTTTATATATAGAATAATGGATACCTGGGAGTGAGTTACAGACTGGAATCGAATCGAGGGGTTGAGATTGTTTATATATAGAATAATGTATACCTGGGAGTGAGTTACAGACTGGAATCTAATCGAGGGGTTCAGATGGTTTATATATAGAATAATGGATATCTGGGAGTGAGTTACAGACTGGAATCTAATCGAGGGGTTCAGATGGTTTATATATAGAATAATGGATACCTGGGAGTGAGTTACAGACTGGAATCGAATCGAGGAGTTGAGATGGTTTAAAAATAGAATAATGGATACCTGGGAGTGAGTTACAGACTGGAATCTAATCGAGGGGTATAGATGGTTTTTATATAGAATAATGGATACCTGGGAGTGAGTTACAGACTGGAATCGAATCGAGGGGTTGAGATGGTTTATATATAGAATAATGGATACCTGGGAGTGAGTTACAGACTGGAATCGAATCGAGGGATTCATATGGTTTATATATAGAATAATGGATACCTGGGAGTGAGTTACAGACTGGAATCTAATCGAGGGGTTCAGATGGTTTATATATAGAATAATGGATACCTGGGAGTGAGTTACAGACTGGAATCGTATTGAGGGGTTGAGATGGTTTATATATAGAATAATGGATACCTGGGAGTGAGTTACAGACTGGAATCTAATCGAGGGGTTGAGATGGTTTATATATAGAATAATGGATTCCTGGGAGTGAGTTACAGACTGGAATCTAATCGAGGGGATTCTAATCGATGGTTCATATATAGAATAATGGATCCCCGGGAGTGAGTTACAGACTGGAATCTAATCGAGGGGATTCTAATCGATGGTTCATATATAGAATAATGGATCCCCGGGAGTGAGTTACACACATGATTTATTTCATCAATCGATGGGATTGGCTTGAGAGAGAAAATAATACAGTTAAACATTGTTATAATAATCTGCAATTTACAGACGGTCCCTTATATTGCAGTTCAGGGAGAAGCCCGCAGTGTACTTTGGATTTTATTCAGTAAAACTCTCTCTCTGACTGTGTGAGAAGCTCACTCACTCTGAATAACAAACACAGGGAAGTTTACACAAAGCCTAAAGGACACTCTCCTACCTTCATGTGGAAAATCCATCCTCTCGTTCTCTTTTACTGTGAAGACTGAGGTCCATTTGCTTCTGCAGAGTTTCCAATGATGTTTCTAACTTGTTCTGAGACAGAAAGGACACAAATGGGTTTGTCAAAGGAAACAATCATTGTCACCTTCTGGGGGAGTTTGCTGTGTTTAAATAGAGTGAGGCCAGTGAGGTAGAGAAGGAGATATTCTCAGGATTGATTACACTCAATAAACAAAGTAGAAGCTGTGGATTAATTCTGTTTGTTGCAATTATCCTCCTCCAGGTTAATTCCCCTCCTCAATCAATCCTCTACTCGCTCCAACCCTCTCCTCTTTCAACATCCCTCTCCCCTTCCCTATCCCTGTCTCTCCCGCTCTCTCTTCCCCTCCCCACATTCTACAAACACTCTCTCTCTCTGTGACTTACACCCTGTCCCTCTTCCCCATCTACCTGTGGCAGGAGCAGTGATCCAGTACCTTGAAGATCTGGGCTGCCTCCTTTATTGGGATCACACTGTGCGTCTTATGAGCTCTGGACATCCCACACACCAGACAGATCGCTTTGTGTTCATCTTCGCAGAAGAGTTTCAGCTTCTCCTCGTGTTCCTGACAGTAAAACTCCTCCTGTGGCTGTGTCACCTTCACCTTCACCTCTCTAACCTTCTCCACGATGTTAATGAGGGTCCGAGCGGGCCTGACGTTCCTCTGGGTGAAGACCTGTCGACACTGGGGGCAGGAAACATCTCCCGGGACCTTCTGCCAACTCTGGGAGATGCAGGAGCTGCAGAAATGATGCCCACATTCCAGAAACACCGGGTGGGTGAATATCTCCAGACAGATGGGACAGGTTAGTTCCTGTGTGAGATCTGGAGATGCCATCTCAGTGCCCAGAGTCTCTCTCTCCTTCCCTGTTCCAGCTCTTTCACTTTCAATTCCTGTTCAGCGTTCCACTTCCTGGATTTCACTTCACGTGATCAGTGACACACTCAGTGTCAGGAACTTTGTAACTAAATCAAACTAACCCCTTTATTGTGTCTGGAGCCTTTTTTACTTTTATAAAGTCAGATTTATAACATTATTTCCTTTTCTCTGTGAACCACACCAGTCTTTAAAACAGTTCCCTCCCCTGCAAATCTCCCCCACCCCAACCACATCCTCAACACAAAGAAGGGAGGTGCTCTTGAATTTCTTCAAACACCATAGAACATAGAACATAGAACACTACAGCGCAGTATGGGCCCTTCGGCCCTCGATGTTGCGCCGACCTGTGAAACCATCTGAAGCCTATCTGACCTACACTATTCCATTTTCATCCATATGTCTATCCAGTGACCACTTAAATGCCCTTAAAGTTGGCGAGTCTACTACTATTGCAGGCAGGGCGTTCCACACCCCTACTACTCTCTGAGTAAAGAAACTGCCTCTGACATCTGTCCTATATCTATCACCCCTCAATTTAAAGCTATGTCCCCTCGTGTTGGTCATCACCATCCGAGGAAAAAGACTCTCACTGTCCACCCTATCTAACCCTCTGACTATCTTATATGTCTCTATTAAGTCACCTCTCAGCCTTCTCCTCTCTAATGAAAACAACCTCAATTTCCTGAGCCTTTCCTCGTAAGACCTTCCCTCCATACCAGGCAACATCCTAGTAAATCTCCTCTGAACCCTTTCCAAAGCTTCCACATCCTTCCTATAATGTGGTGACCAGAACTGCACGCAGTACTCCAGGTGCGGCCGCACCAGAGTTATGTACAGCTGCAGCATGACCTTGTGGTTCCGAAACTCAACCCCCCTGCTTCTAAAGGCTAGCACACCATATGCCTTCTTAACAGCCCTATTAACCTGGGTGGCAACTTTCAGGGATTTATGTACCTGGATGCCGAGATCTCTCTGTTCATCGACACTACCAAGAATCTTGCCATTAGCCCAGTACTCTGCATTCCTGTTACTCCTTCCAAAGTGAACCACCTCACACTTTTCCGCATTAAACTCCATCTGCCACCACTCAGCCCAGCTCTGCAGCTTATCTATGTCCCTCTGTATCCTATAACATCCTTCAGTATTATCCACAACTCCACCGACCTTCGTGTCATCTGCAAATTTACTAACCCATCCTTCTACACCCTCTTCCAGGTCATTTATAAAAATGACAAACAGCAGTGGCCCCAAAACAGATCCTTGCGGTACACCACTAGTAACTGAACTCCAGGATGAACATTTGCCATCAACCACCACCCTCTGTCTTCTTTCAGCTAGCCAATTACTGATCCAAACCGCTAAATCACCTTCAATTCCATACTTCCTTATTTTCTGCAATAGCCTACCGTGGGAAACCTTATCAAACGCCTTACTGAAATCCATATACACCACATCAACAGCTTTACCCTGATCCACCTGTTTGGTCACCTTCTCAAAAAACTCAATAAGGTTTGTGAGGCATGACCTACCCTTCACAAAATCGTGTTGACTATCGCTAATCAACTTGTTCTTTTCAAGATGATTGTAAACCCTATCTCTTATAACCTTTTCCAACATTTTACCCACAACCAAAGTAAGGCTCACAGGTCTATAATTACCAGGGTTGTCTCTACTCCCCTTCTTGAACAAGGGGACAACATTTGCTATCCTCCAGTCTTCCGGCACTATTCCTGTCGACAAAGACGACGTAAAGATCAAGGACAAAGGCTCTGCAATCTCCTCCCTGGCTTCCCAGAGAATCCTAGGATAAATCCCATCTGGCCCAGGGGACTTATCTATTTTGACATTTTCCAAAATTGCTAACACCTCCTCCTTTTGAACCTCAATTCCATCTAGCCTGGTCGACTGAACCTGAGTGTTCTCCTCGACAACATTGTCTTTCTCCAGTGTAAACACTGACGAAAAATATCCATTTAACGCTTCCCCTATCTCCTCTGATTCCACACACAACTTTCCACTACTATCCTTGATTGGTCCTAATCTTACTCTAGTCATTCTTTTGTTCCTGATATACCTATAGAAAGCCTTAGGGTTTTCCTTGATCCTATCCGGCAACGACTTTTCGTGTCCTCTCCTCGCTCTTCTTAACCCTCCCTTTAGGTCCTTCCTGGCTAACTTGTAACTCTCAAGTGCCCTAACTGAGCCTTCATGTCTCATCCGAACATAAGCCTTCTTCTTCCTCTTGACAAGTGCTTCAACTTCCTTAGTAAACCACGGTTCCCTTGCTCGACAACTTCCTCCCTGCCTGACAGGTACATACTTATCAAGGACACGCAGTAGCTGTTCCTTGAAAAAGCTCCACATTTCGATTGTACCCATCCCCTGCAGTTTCCTTCCCCATCCTATACATCCTAAATCTTGCCGAATAGCATCATAATTGCCTTTCCCCCAGCTATAATTCTTGCCTTGCGGTATATACCTATCCCTGCCCATTGCTAAAGTAAACATAACCGAGTTGTGATCACTATCACCAAAGTGCTCACCTACATCTAAATCTAACACCTGGCCGGGTTCATTACCCAGTACCAAATCCAATGTGGCCTCGCCCCTTGTTGGCCTGTCTACATACTGTGTCAGAAAACCCTCCTGCACACACTGCACAAAAACTGACCCATCTATAGTACTCGAACTATAGTATTCCAGTCAATATTTGGAAAGTTAAAGTCCCCCATAACAACTACCCTGTTACTCTCACTCCTGTCGAGAATCATCTTTGCAATCCTTTCCTCTACATCTCTGGTACTATTCGGAGGTCTATAGACAACTCCCAACAGGGTGACCTCTCCTCTACTGTTCCTAACCTCGGCCCATACTACCTCAGTAGACGAGTCCTCAAGCGTCCTTTCTACCGCCGTAATACTTTCCTTGATTAACAATGCCACACCCCCCCCCTCTTTTACCATCTTCTCTGTTCTTACCGAAACATCTAAATCCTGGAACCTGCAACAACCATTCCTGTCCCTGCTCTACCCATGTCTCCGAAATCGCCACAACATCGAGATCCCAGGTACCAACCCATGCTGCAAGCTCACCCACCTTATTCCGGATGCTCCTGGCGTTGAAGTAGACACACTTCAAACCAGCGTCCTGCTTGCCGGTGCCCTCTTTTGAACTTTTAACCCTATCCCTGACCTCACTACTCTCAACATCCTGTACACTGGGACTACAATTTAGGTTCCCATCCCCCTGCTGAATTAGTTTAAACCCCCCCGAAGAGCACTAGCAAATCTCCCCCCCAGAATATTGGTACCCCTCTGGTTCAGGTGAAGACCATCCTGTTTGTAGAGGTCCCACCTATCCCAGAATGAGCCCCAATTATCCAGGAAACCAAAACCCTCCCTCCTGCACCATCCCTGTAGCCACATGTTCAACTCCTCTCTCTCCTTATTTCTCACTTCACTAGCACGTGGCACGGGTAACAACCCAGAGATAACAACTCTGTTTGTTCTAGCTCTCAGCTTCCACCCTAGCTCCCTAAATTTCTGTCTCAAATCCCCATCTCTCTTCCTACCTATGTCGTTGGTACCTATGTGGACCACGACTTGGGGCTGCTCCCCCTCCCCCTTAAGGATCCCAAAAACACGATCAGAGAACACCAGGTTAAAGACCAACAGGTTTGCTTGAAATGACCTCGATCAGCACTCTGAAAGCTTGTGATTTGAAATAAACCTGTTAGACATTAACCTGGTGTTGTGGACTCCTTACTGTGCCCACCCCAGTCCATCTTGTTATCACTAAGGAGGTAGTGATGGGCAAGCAAATGGGGCTAAAGGTAGACAAGTCTCCTGGCCCTGATGGAATGCATCCCAGAGTGCTAAAAGAGATGGCTAGGGAAATTGCAGATGCACTAATGATGATTTACCAAAATTCACTAGACTCTGGGGTGGTCCCGGTGGATTGGAAATTAGCAAACGTGACACCACTGTTTAAAAAAGGAGGCAGGCAGAGACCAGGTAATTATAGGCCAGTGAGCTTAACTTCAGTAGTGGAAGATGCTGGAATCTATCATCAAGGAAGAAATAGCGAGGCATTTGGATAGAAATTGTTCCACTGGGCAGACGCAGCATAGGTTCATAAAGGGCAGGTCGTGCCTAACTAATTTAGTGGAATTTTTTGAGGACATTACCAGTGCAGTATATAACGGTGAGCCAATGGATGTGGTATATCTGGATTTCCAGAAAACCTTTGACAAGGTGCCACACAAAAGGTTGCTGCATAAGATAAAGATGCATGGCATTAAGGGTAAAGTAGTAGCATGGATAGAGGATTGGTTAATTAATAGAAAGCAAAGAGTGGGAATTAATGGGTGTTTCTCTGGTTGGCAATCAGGAGCTAGTGGTGTCCCTCAGGAATCCGTGTTGGGCCCACAATTGTTCACAATTTACATAGATGATTTGGAGTTGGGGACCAAGGGCAATGTGTCCAAGTTTGCAGATGACACTAAGATGAGTGGTAAGCGAAAAGTGCAGAGCATACTGGAAGTCTGCAGAGGGATTTGGATAGGTTGAGTGAATGGGCTAGGGTCTGGCAGATGGAATACAATTTTGAAAAATGTGAGGTTATCCATTTTGGTAGGAATAACAGAAAACGGGATTATTATTTAAATGATAAAATATTATAGCATGCCGCTGTGCAGAGAGACCTGGGTGTGCTAGTGCATGAGTCACAGAAAGTTAGTTGACAGGTGCAACAAGTGATTAAGAAGGCAAATGGAATGTTGTCCTTCATTGCTAGAGGGATGGAGTTTAAGACTAGGGAGGTTATGTTGCAATTGTATAATGTGTTAGTGAGGCCACACCTGGAGTATTGTGTTCAGTTTTGGTCTCCTTACTTGAGAAAGGAAATACTGGCACTGGAGGGTGTGCAGAGGAGATTCACTAGGTTAATCCCAGAGCTGAAGGGGTTGGAATATGAGGAGAGGTTGAGTAGACTGGGACTGTACTCGTTGGAATTTAGAAGGATGAGGGGGGATCTTATAGAAACATTTGAATTTTATGAAGGGAATAGATAGGATAGATGCGGGCAGGTTGTTTCCACTGGCGGGTGAAAGCAGAACTAGGGGATATAGCCTCAAAATAAGGGGAAGTAGATTTAGGGACTGAGTTTAGGAGGAACGTCTTCACCCAAAGGGTTGTGAATCTATGGAATTCCTTGCCCAGTGAAGCAGTTGAGGCTCCTTCATTAAATGTTTTTAAGGTAAAGATAGATAGTTTTTTGAAGAATAAAGGGATTTTGGGTTATGGTGTCCGGGCCGGAAAGTGGAGCTGAGTCCACAAAAGATCAGCCATGATCTCATTGAATGGTGGAGCAGGCTCGAGGGGCCATATCGCCTACGCCTGCTCCTAAATCTTATGTTCTTATGTTTATGTTCTTATCTCCACATCTGGAATTACTTTGTCACCAACATTGAGATTATCCTTTCAGCTGCCTGCTGTCTGCTAACTACATTAAAGCTGTGATGCACTATCAATTACGACGAGTAGAGAGTAATCGAGGCTTTATTACACAGAGATGTGCGGCCTCCTACAGTAGCTGGCGAAATGGCTGTTGTACGGGTAGCACACATATTTATACTCCACCTACTGGGCGGAGCCAGCAGGCAGGGATCTACCCCCGTATCTGTAGTACAGGGGCATTACCGTAATACCAGTACATACAATATAATACAACAGTGGTGACGGCCAGAAGGTGCTGTATAAATGTCATTTGCTGGCTTCCAGTTGTGACCATGGAGTCGGAGGTCGCACATTTGGTAGCTCCCGCTTGTGACGGAGCTATTGGTCCTTTTCTCCTGATTTTGTCGGAATTTAATGGAATAATTGGTGGAGAGAGAGAGAGAGACAGTGAGGAGAAATTCCCCACCAGTGTATGGAGCATTGGACTAGAAGTGGCCTTACAAGGAGACACAGTCGAGCAAAGAAGGTGCGTGCAGAACCGGTAGCGCAGGAAAGCCTGGCGGGGGCGCAGGATCCTGGTGCGGTGGCACAGTGGTCGATGGTACAGCTGGTAAAGTTGTTTGAGGAGAGCTTCGCCAAGCTAAAGAAGGATACACTAGACCCGATTAAGGCATCGATTGATCGGGTGGAACAGGAGCTAGAAACCCATGGACGGGCGATCCAGAAGGTGGAGGAAAAGGTGTCCGAGCACGAGGACTATCTAACCAGGTTGGAGGCTGAGGTGGGGCTGATGAAGGACCACCAGAAAAGACTGCAGGATAAGGTGGAGGATTTGGAGAACAGGTCCAGGTGACAGAACCTGAGGATCGTAGGCCTCCTAGAGGGTAGTGAGGGATCAGACGCGAAGGCATATGTGGCAAGTGTGCTGGAAAGGTTGAAGGGAGAGGGGACGTTTACGCGACCCTTGGAGGTGGACAGAGCGCATCAAGTGCTTGCGAGGAAGCCGCATGCGAAGGAACAGCCGAGGGTGATTGTGGTGGGGATGCACCGTTTCCTGGGCAAGGATCAGATTTTGTGGTGGGCCAAGCAGATGCTGGAAGTGGGAGGACTGTGAGTTGCGCATCTACCAGGACCTGGGCGTGGAACTGGCCAGAAGGCGAGCCGGATTTAATAGGGCAAAATCGGCCCTCATCAAGAAGGGGGTGAAGTTCGGGATGTTGTAACCAGCGCGTCTTTGGGTCACGTTTGAGGGCCAGGACCTTTACTTTGAATCACCGGACGAAACTATGGACTTTATCAAGGACAAAAGGTGGGCAGGGGTCGAAGGACACTGAACCATGAGGGAGGGCATTGCGGGGTCGAATTGGCTTAAAGTTATTTATGTGAGGTCCTGGATATGCAGTGCTTGTTTTTTTTTATTGTATTTTTTGCCCCTTCCTTTTTCTTTGATTTTCATTTTGTTAAGATGTTTGAGCAGTTGCTCAGAAAAGTAAAGTAACTATACTGGTGGGTGATGGATGGAAGGATTTTTTCTACTATTTGCTGTTTGTTTACTGGGGACTGTGATGCTCTGAATATGTATGTCCAAGCCGGGGGGGAGTAGGGGGGTGGTGGGAAGGAGAACATAGAGAGAAAAGGTGTCTGGCACCATGGGCGGGAGCTACCAGGCTAGCTAGGTGAGCTAGTTTACGGAAGCGCAGTGGGGGGTGAGCAGGTGATAAGCTTGGTATGGGGGGGTTGGGATTGTGGTGCTGCTAATGGGGGGAGGGGTGGGGGAGCAACTCTGCTGACAGGGGAGGAACTGTTGCTAGGGGACAATAGGGAGGTCGAGGACGGCGGATACCCGAGGAGGTGAGGGACGTGAGCTGGAGGCTGGCCTATGAAGGGCGATGGCTGATTGGCAGGTGGCCCACCCCTTCCCCCCCACTAGGCTGATCACTTGGTACGTCAGAGGGCTAAATGGGCCGGTTAAGAGGACTCGTGTGTTCGCGCATCTATGGGGACTGAAGGCGGATGTGGCAATGTTACAAGGGACACACCTCAAGGTTATAGACCAGAGCAGATTGAGGAAGGGGTGGGTCGGCCAAGTATTTCATTCAGGGCTGGACTTTCAGACCAGGTGGGGGTCGCGATCCTGATCAACAAACGGGTGGCATTCGAGGCAGGGAGAATTGTGTCGGACGCGGGGGGCAGTTACATCATGGTGAGTGGGAAGCTTGAGGGGATGCGGCTGGTACTTGTGAATGTATATGCACCAAATTGGAACCATGTGGAATTTATGAAGCGGGTGTTAGGTAAGATCTCGGATCTAGAATCTTATAATCTGATAATGGGGGGAGATTTCAATACAGTCATTGACCCAGGGTTGGACCAGTCAAAATCTAGGACAGGGAGGGTGCCAGCCGTAGCGAAGGAACTAAAGGGGTTCATGGAGCAGGTGGGGGGCAGGGAGGGGGGGGGGTGGGGGGGGGTAGATCCATGGAGTTTTGGACGGCCAAGAGTTAAGGAGTTTTCTTTTTTCTCCCATGCCCACAAAGTATATTCTCGGATCGACTACCTGAGCACGGCGTTACTGGCGGGGGTGGTTGATACCGAGTATTTGCCGATCGCTGTGTCGGACCATGCCTCACTTTGGGTGGATTTACGGGTGAGTAAGGAGAGAGGGCAGCGCCCGTTATGGAGGTTGGATGTGGGACTATTAGCAGATGAGGGGGTGTGTGGGCGGGTGAGCAAGTCCATCCAGAACAATTTGGAAATAAATGACATGGGGGGGACGTCTCGGCAGCAACGGAGTGCGAAGCTCTGAAGGCAGTGGTTAGGGGGGAGCTAATCTCGATATGAGCCCAATGAGAAAAGGCGGAACGAGCACAGAGGGATAGGTTGGTTGGGGAGATACTCCAGGTGGATAAGAGATATTCGGAGGTTCCAGAGGTGGGGTTACTGAGGGAGCGGCAGAGGCTACAGATGGAGTTTGGCCTGTTATCTACAGAGAAGGCATTGGAGCAATAGCGGGAGGCGAGGGGGGCGGTATGTGATTATGGGGAGAAGGCCAGGAGGATGCTAGCAGGGCAGCTGAGGAAAAGGGAGGCGGCCAGGGAGATAGGGAGAGTAAAGGACAGAGGTGGGAATGGGGTCCTGGACCCAGTGGGGGTGAGTGAGGTGTTTAAGGAGTTTTATAGCAAGTTATATGAGTCAGAACCCCCGGCTGGGTTGGAGGGGATGAGGCAGTACCTGGGTCAGTTGAAGTTCCTGAAGATGGTGGAAGGATTGGTGGAAGGGTTGGGGGCCCCAATTGAAATTGAGGAAATAATGGACGGTCTGGAGGGCCTGTAGTCGGGTAAGGCCCCGGGCCTGGATGGCTACCCACTGAAATTTTACAAGAAGTTCTCGGAGATGTTGGGCCCGCTGCTGGTGAGGACATTTAATGAGGCAAGGGAGCGAGGTGTCCTTTCCCCAACAATGTCACAGGCCTCGATCTCATTGATTCTAAAGTGGGAGAAGGACCCTGAGCTCTGCAGGTCATACAGGCCAATCTCCCTACTGAATGTGGACGCCAAACTGCTGGCTAAAATTTTGGCCACAAGGATAGAGGACTGTGTTCCGGAGCTGATCGGGGAAGAAGAGATGGGGTTTGTGAAGGGAAGGCAACTCTGGGCCAATGTTGGAAGGCTCCTAAACATTATCATGATGTCCTCAGAGTCGGGGGGGGGGGGGGGGGGGAGAGATGGAGATGGTGGTTGCGATGGACGTGGAGAAGGCCTTTGACCGGGTGGAGTGGGAGGTGTTAGGAAAGTTTGGGTTTGGACAGGGCTTCATTGATTGGGTGCGGTTGCTGTATCAGGCACCAGTAGTAAGCGTGCGAACGAATCGGCTGATGTCGGGCTATTTTAAACTGCACCGGGGGACAAGGCAAGGGTGTGACCTCTCCCTCTGGCCATAGAGCCATTGGCAAAGACGTTAAGAGCTTCTAGGAACTGGAATGGGCTGGTCTGTGGTGGGGGGAACACTGAATCTCGCTTTATGTGGACGACCTGCTCCTGTATATTTCTGACCCGTTAGGGGGGATGGGGGAGATTATGCGGATCCTCGGGGATTTTGGTCGGTTTTCGGGGTAGAAATTGAAAATGGGGAAAAGTGAGATGTTCGCGATTCAGTCGCGGGGGCAGGAGAGGAGACTGCGAGAGCTGCCGTTTAGAATGGTGGGAAGGAGCTTTCGCTATCTGGGAATCCAGGTGGCTCGGGAATGGGAGACACTGCACAAGTTAAACTTGTCCCGGCTGGTGGAGCAGATGAAGGAGGACTTTGGGAGATGGGACATGCTCCCGCTGTCACTGGTGGGGAGCGGATAGACCGTAAAAATGACGGTCCTCCCCAGATTTCTGTTTGTTTTTCAGTGCCTCCCCGGCTTTATAAATAGGGTGATTTTGGGCTTTGTGTGGGCGGGTAAAACCTCACGAGTGAAGAAAGTGTTGCTGGAGTGTAGTCGGGTGGAGGGTGGGTTGGCACGGCCGAACTTCTGTAACTACTACTGGGTGGCAAATATAGCCATGATTAGGAAGTGGGTACTGGGGTAGGGGTTCAGAGTGGGAGTGCGTAGAGGCGGCATCATGCAAGGACACAAATCTGGGGGCACTGATTACAGCACCTCTGCCATTCTCACCGGCCCGGTACTCCACAAGCCCCGTGGTGGTGGCGGCCCTGAGAGTCTGGGGGCAGTGAAGGAAATATAGGAGAGCGGAGGGAGCATTGGTCTGGGCCCCGATTTACAATAACCATCGGTTTGTACCGGGAAGGCTAGATGGAAGGTTTCGGGAAATGGCAGAGAGCAGGGATTGAGAGGATGGGAGATTTATTTATAGATGGGAGCTTCCCCTGTTTGAAGGATTTGGAGGAGAAATTTGAACTGCCAGCAGGGAATGGTTTTAGGTATCTGCAGGTATGGGATTTTTTGAGAAGGCAGGTTCCGACCTTCCCGTTCCTGCACCACGTGGGATATAGGACAGGGTAGTTTCCAGAATGGGGGAGGGAGAGGGGAAGGTATCGGATATTTACAAAGAGCTTATGGAGTTGGAGGAAATTCAGATAGAGGAGCTAAAGGGCAGGTGGGAAGATGAGCTAGGGGGAGAGATAGAGGCGGGGCTGTGGGCGGATGCCTTAGGTCGGGTTAACATCCTGATCACGTGCCAGACTCAGCCTGATACAATTTAAGGTAGTCCAACGGGCACACAGGAGAGTGGCCCAGATGAACAGGTTTTTTGGGATAGAGGACAGGTTGTGAGGCGAGCGGGGGGGGGGGGGGGGGGGGGGGGGGGCAGCAAATCATGTCCACATGTTTTGGGCATGCCTGAAGCTTAGAAGCTTTTGCCAAGGTTTCGCTGATGTCATGTCCACGGTACTTAAAACAATGGTGGTGCCGAGTCCAGAGATGGCGATCTTTGGAGTGTTGGAGAGCCGGGAGTCCAGGTGCGAGAGAGGCTGACATTTTAGCCTTTGCCTCCCTGGTAGCTTGGAGATGGATACAGTTGATGTGGAGGGACTGGAAGCCTCCGAATGTAGAGACCTAAGGTGTCAAGGATGGAAATGTCTAATATACTCTGTTCATGTTGTTGTTATTGTTATTATAATAAAAACTATAAATACCCTAATAAAATGTTTTTCTAAAAATAAATGTAATTTGCTGTCGCTCTGACTGATTATGAGGGGCATGGGCAGGGTGGGTAGGGAACAGCTGGTCCCCTCAGTTTAAGGGTCAGACACGAGGGGACAGAAGTTGAAGGTGAGGGGCAGGAGATTAGAGGAGATGTGAGTACCCAGAGGGTGGTGACGGTCTGGAATGCACTGCCAGAGAGGGTGGTAGAGGTGGGTTGCCTCACGTCGTGTAAGAAGCAGCTGGGTGAGCCCTTGGCACGTCATAATATTCATTGCTATGGGTCACGTACTGGTAATGGGATTAGGTCGGTCGGGCAGGTCTTTTTTTTCACATGTCAGCACAGACTTGATGGGCTGAATGGCCTGTTCTGCACTGTGTGATTCTGTGAATCAAAGAGTGTGATTCTCTGGAGATTTCCGAGTGTGGTAGCGAGCGGGAACTGCTGCGAGCTTCCTGGCATCTAGCCTGGCGAGGCTGGAAATGCAATACAACGTTAATTGATCCACTTAACGAGACCCCACGGGCTTCACAATGCAAATGAAGGCTCGCCAGCCGATTCGCCGGGACCGCGCTCGTCAGCCACCCCCGTTAACAAAGTTGAGCAGCACTTAAACATCTCACACAGCCAACCCCACTCAGCTGGCAGCCATGGTCAGTCCGGCGATTGTGGAGAAACCTGCAGCACGGGCATTTTGCCGGACTTGGTCCATGTCAAAGATGATGTAGCTTTCCGTCCAGCTATACAGGCCATTCAGGAATTCCGTGACCGACTCCCCTGAGGTCGGCTGACTGTGTTGAACCAGTACACCTGCACTATCACTGATAGTTTGGGTTCATGATGGTCTGTCATTGATGGACCTACCATCAAAGAAAGGTCTTTGAATCTGGAGGCTGCCGGATAGGTAAGGGTATTGATCACACTGAATGTTGGACCGGTCAAGAGGATCACCGTTTGTTGGTCGTCTCCTATAATTGCATTCAACTGTAAATAATACCGCATTTATTCGGCATACTGGGCTCATATGCCTGCCTCCAAAGACTCCAAAGCGGCGTTTTAAAATTTGCTCTGACCTTGTTCCCTTGTTGAAAATTCAAATGCAGTCCACACGTCCAGAATTGTAGCTGTTCTTTTTTTCCTCATCGCCAGCATAAAATGTTCAGGCGTCCCGGAAAGGTGGTATAAATTTAGGTTTATTTGGAAAATCAAATTAAAGGCCGCAAATGGGCCTGCAGCACATGGGTCCCAGCCGGGACTATCAATCATGCCGGTCCCAATCAGGGCCGGCTATTAAGCACTAGATTAACCAAGCACAAGTTGCAAGGCCTCCATCCCTCAACGGGGGGGGGGGGGGGGGGGGGCGGGGGAGCTTGTACACCACAAGCCCCACAGGGAGATCATTTGGGTCATCCCGTGGGTCTTGTGAGGTCTATCACACAGCACCAATAGATTATTATGTGTTTGTATCAGAGGGGTAGGCCTCAGGCCTAAAGGGCGACTCACCTCAAGGGAGAGGTCGTGAGTCATGACACATCAATGGGAAAGGGAGCATAGAAGGTTCCCTCATTTGATACCTGGGGGCTCAGTTTTACAGCAAGGCTTCTCCCCTTTCGGGTGGAGATGAGGAGGAATTTCTTCTCACAGAGGGTCGTTCGCGTTTTGAAATTCCCGGCTGCAGTGAGCAGTGGAGGTTGGCTCATTGAATACATCCAAGGCGAGGTTCAACAACGATTTGATCAACGAGAGTCAATGGTTTTGGGGGGAGAGGCAGGAAAGTGGAGCTTTGACCACAAAGAGATCAGCTATGATTATGTTGAGGGGCAGGGCCACCTGGAGGGCTGAATGGCCTACCCCTGCACCTATTTCTTATGTTATGTTCTCATGTTCACTGCCGAAAAGTGTGAGGTGATGCATTTTGGTAGGAAGAACATGGACAGTCAATATAAAATACAAGGACCAATTCTTAAGAGGGGTCAGTCCAGAGGGACCTGGGTGTATATGCATATAGATCATTTAAGGTAGCAGGACAGACGGAGAGAGCAGTTAATGAAGCATATAGTATTCTAGGCTTTATTAATAGGGCTACTGGCAGGGTAGCACAGTGGATAGCACTGTTTCTTCACAGCGCCAAAGACCCGGGTTCGATTCCTGGCTTGGGTCACAGAATGTGCGGAGTCTGCACGTCTTACCCGTATCTGCGTGGGTTTCCTCCGGGTGCTCCAGTTTCCTCCCACAAGCCCCGAAAGACGTGTTTGTCAGGTGAATTGGACATTCTGAACTCTCCCTCCGTGTACCCGGACAGGCGCCGGAGCGTGGCGAGTCAGGGATTTTCACAGTAACTTCATTGCAGTGTTAATGTAAGCCTACTTGTGACAATAACAAAGATTATTATTATTTTAAGAGCATGGATTTTATGAATTTATACAAGACCTCAGCTGGAGGATCGTGTACAGCTCTGGGTGCCGCACTACTGGAAGAATGTGAACGCATTGGAGAGAGAGCAGGGAGGTTTACTAGAACGGTCCCAGGTCTGCAGGGGCAGCACGGTAGCATTGTGGATAGCACAATGGCTTCACAGCTCCAGGGTCCCAGGTTCGATTCCCGGCTGGGTCACTGTCTGTGCGGATGCTGCACATCCTCCCCGTGTGTGCGTGGGTTTCCTCCGGATGCTCCGGTTTCCTCCCACAGTCCAAAGATGTGCAGGCTAGGTCCATTGACCATGATAAATTGCCCTTAGTGTCCAAAATTGCCCTTAGTGTTGGGTGGGGTTACTGGGTTATTGGGATAGGGGGAGGTGTTGACCTTGGGTAGGGTGCTCTTTCCAAGAGCCGGTGCAGACTCAATGGGCCGAATGGCCTCCTTCTGCACTGTAAATGCTATGATTGTAGAGACTGTGGCGTAGTGGTACTGTCGTTAGGCTTGTAACCCAGGATAATGCTCAGGAGGCCCAGGGTCGGGTCCCACCACGACAGTTGGGGGCAATGATGCCCATGAAATTATTGTCGATTGTTGTAAAAACATCTGGTTAACTAATGTCCTTCAGGAAGGGAAATCTGCCAACCTTACCCAGTCTGGCCTACATTAGACTCCATATCCACAGCAATGTGATTGACTATTAAATGCTCAGTTGTATCCAATGGCTAATAAAGGAATGAAACTGGACGCACCACCCAGCATTGGCCTCGGCACCAGAAATAACAACGACCCTAGCAGCACAGTGGGTGTACCTACACCTATTCAGCTGTTCCAGAATACAGCTCACCCCCACCTTCTCAAGGGAAGCTAAGGATGGGCAATAAATGCTGGGCCTCGCCCAGCGATACCCACATCCTGCCAATCAATGTTAAAGAGTGAGAAACCTCAGTTGCGAGGATCGATTGGAGAGGTCGGCAACGTTCTCCTTGGAGAGAAGAAGGGGAAGAGGAGATTTGATAGAGATGTTCAAAATCATGAGTGGGTGGGGGGGGGGGGGGACTGGGCTGGCGGGGGGTGGGGGCTGGACAGAGTAGACAGGGAAGAAACTGTTCCCGATCGGAAAAGGATCAAGAACGAGAAGGCACAGATTTAAAGTGATTTGCAAAAGGAGCTAATGTGAGGCGAGAGAAAACCTTTTCAGACGGCGAATGATTGGGGTCTGGAATGCACTGTCTGGACGTGTGGTGGAGACAGACTCAATCGAGGCATTCATGAGAACTTGAGCTAATTATTAGGAACAATGTGCAGGGAGGGGTACGGTGGGGGGGGGGGGGGGGGAGCAGGGGAATGGTGCTAAGTCACGATGCCTGTTTGGAGAGCCGGTGCAGACACGATGGGCCGAATGGTCTCCTTCTGCACAGTAGTGATTCTGCGATTCAATGTTATAAACAATTCTACTTACGGGACATGGGTTTACACATTTACAATGGATTGCTGTTGATTCGAAAAGCAGCTCAAGAAGGACCAAGTACTGAGATTTTTTTTAAATGACCTAACGGACCATTTGTTACATACTTCCTCCGATATTGTCACGAAGAATATCTGTCACAGAGAACATTTCTCACTTTACGATTGAACAGAATTTTCGTGGAGCAGGTTCCTTTGTCCAGGGTATTGAATGCCCCCATCTTGGCCCAGTGCGTCCAATCGATTTCTGAGCTAAAGCAGTTTGTGGGATGACCAGATGTACATGACAGGGATTTCCATAGAAAGCATCCTACCTGGCTGCATCATAGCCTGCTACAGCAACTGCATAGCCCCAGACCATAAGAAACTACAAAGAGACATGAACACAGCCCAGTCCATCACACAAACTCACCTCCCATCCATAGCCTCTGGGCGGGATTCTCCGACAGCCCCCCCCGGGTCGGAGAATCGCCGGGGCGGCGCACATCACCCCCCCCCCCCCCCCCCCGACGCCGGCTGCCGAATTCTCCGGTACCGGTTTGTTGGCGGGGGCGGAAACTGCACCGCGCACAGCGGGGGCAGTTGGCAGCCCCCCCCCCCCTCCCCCCGCCGATTCAACGCTCCGCGAAGGGCCGAGCAGGCCGCCCGTTTTCGGCCATGCCTGTGGATTAGACCAATTCCGTACCGGCGGGACCTGGGCGGCATGCGGAGTCCTCAGGGGAATGCGGGGGGATCCGGCCCGTGATCGGGGCCCACCGATCTGTGGGGGGGGAGGGGACCTGTGCTGTGGGGGCACTCTTTACCTCCGCGCTGGCTGCTGTAAAGCTCTGCCATGGCCGACGTGGAGAAGAAACCTCCTACACATGTGCAGGGATCACGCAGGCGGTTCTGCGCATGCACCAAAACACGCTGGCGCTCCCGTGTATGCGCAAACCCGTGCGGCTGGCGGAGGCCCTTCAGTGCCGGTTAGCGCGGTACCAACCACTCCAGCGCCGGCCTAGCTCCCAAAGTTGCAGAGGATTCCGCACCTTCCGGGCTGCCCGATGCCAGAGTGGTTCACGCCACTCCTCGGCGCAGGTACGGCCCACTCCGCCGGTTCCCGGAGAATCCACCTCCCGCTACCTTGGGAAAGCGGGCAGCATAATCAAAGACCCCTCCCACCCGGGACTTCTTCCTTCGGGCAGGAGATACCAAAGCCTGAAATAGCTCCTTCTCCACTGTTACCAGACTCCTGAATGTGGACTGAACTGTTCGCTTCACATATCTTCTCTACTGAGCAGTACTACACTCCGTATGCTTCACCCAGTGCCTGTGCCTATGTATTAACATTGTGTATTTATGTATGTCCTATGTTTTTTCCTGTATGGAACGATCGGTCTGGACTGTAAGCAGAACAATACTTTTCACTGTACCTCAGTACACGTGACAATAAATCTAATTCAATTCAATTTCTGGTCAAGGATGAAAAAAATCCAGTTGACACATTTTACCGAAAGAAGCTTGAAACCTTTGGGAATGAAATCACAAACACAAGGGGTAGGTGCAGGGGTAGACCATTCAGCCCGTCAAGCCTGCTCCGCCACTCAATACCGTCATGGCTGATGTTGGGCTTCAACTGCACTTTCTCGCCCACTCCCTGTTGTGTTCTGCTTCTTCATGTAGCATAAGCTGATTCCTTGATGTATGCTCTGACAAAGGAAGGTTCAGACTTGGAGATAGGTTTAACACATTTATTGAACAGTTAACAATTCTCCTACTTGAGTTCGACTCTCCTACTGATCTTGCTATAGTAACTCAATCTAACTAACCAGTCTGCTCTAAGCCACATGGTGGGTGTGATGCTTCCTGATCTGCCCCTGTCTCTTTGAGTGTCGCCTATGGAAAGAGACAGAGCCTGTGTGCCCTGTCCTTTTATATGGGAAGCCCCCTTGTGGTAGTGTCTCACCTCTGGGTGTGTCTTGACTGCCCATTGGTCATGTCCTATCTTATTGACCTATTGGTTGAATGTCTGTGTGTCATGATGTCTCTGGTGCTCCCTCTCGTGTTTACTTAGTCCCAGTGAACTATGTTAACCCCTTGTCTAGTTACAGTGATGCATATCACCACACTCCCCATCTCCCTTCGTTCCCCAAGAGGGACCAAAATATTCCTGTATCCCAGCCTTAAATATATTTGAGGATGGAGCACCAACACCCTTGTGCAGTAGAGAATTCCGAAGATCCACAACCCTTTGAGTGAAGAAATTTCTTCTCCTCTCAGTCCCAAATCGGCCCCTTATCCTGAGACTGTCCCAGTGTTTTAGATTCCCCGGAATACTCTCTCAGCGTCCACCCCATCAAGCCCCTTCACAATCTTGTGTGTTTTAATTATCCCACCTCTCGTTCTTCCAAACCTCAGAGAGCATAAGCACGAGTTGAGACTCTTCATAGGACACAACCCCCTCATTCCAGGGACCAATGTTTTGTGGCTGTTTTGTTACCTGTGTGGTGGATAACATCTGTTACTCAATCCTTGGTTAGTGATGAGGTCTTCTGAATCTCGATGAAGAAGATTCGAACTCATCCAGTAGTAACACAAGGTTGATTGAGTAACTATAACAATAATTGCATGAGTTCTTTACTTTAACTTTGATACTAGTGATAAGGTGAACAAGATCCAACTGCAGTACCTCTCGTGATCATGTGGTGCTACTGATTACATGTTAACCCCTGGTGTTCATGCAATAATAGAGATCACTACAGTGACTATTCATCCCTAATTGCCCTTGAACTGATATGCCTTTCTTGGCCATTTCAGAGGGTTTTCAAGAGTCAACCACATCGCTGTGGATCTGGAGTCACATGTAGGCCACACCACGTAAGGGCTGAATATTTCCTTCCCTCAAGGACACTAGGTGAACCAGATGGGGTTTATGACAATCGATTTAGGGTCATCATTGGCCTTTTAATTCCAGATTTTTACTGAATTCAAATCTCACTGTCTGCCGTGGTAGAATTCGAATCCAGAGTCCCCAGAGCATTTCCCTGGGTCTGTGGATTACTAAAGTAAAGTCCCAGGTGACCGTAGGCTGCTTTCACCTTTTGAGGGGGAGGAGCTGACTGGCAGTGATATAACCTGAAGATCACCACACCTCAGGCGAGGAGCAAGGTTGAGAAGGCAGGGCCTTCGTGAATAACCTCAGCCGGTACAGGGGATTGAACCAGCCTCTCTCTGGATCATGAACCAGCTGTCCAGCCAACTGAGTTAAACCAGCCCCATCTGAATTGCTCTGGGTTATTAGTCTTACTTTACTCTGGTTTACTTGCCCTGTGGCAGTAACACAACACCACTGCCTCCCAGTGGACCTTCGCTGTACTGCCTCCAATACAAGTATATCCTTTGAATTATAAGGAGGCCATTTTGTCACAAATATGTATCTTCAATTTCGACTCCCCCCCCCCCCCCCCCGCCCTCCCCCCCCCCCCCCCCAGGCAAGACGACGAGTTCAAATGCTGCACTCAAGCCACCATTTTAAAGGTTTGCTTCACTTGATGCACAGGCCTCAGTGCCTCTTCCCAATCCCCGGGTAAGAATAAGGATGGAGCAAGGGAGCCCCCTCCCACTATCTTAAACCCTTCACCCTCCCGCTCTTATTTTGAGGCGGGGAAGAGGAGTCGGGTTTAAGATTGTCCTTCATAAATGCTGATAGACCTGTGATGCCAACTTGCCAGATCCTCCAGATTTGAGTGCTTATACTCGGCACAGCCAGCAGAGGGTGCTGCTGCTGCTGCTGCTGCTCCATGTGAATCCCATTCTGCCAACACTGGGGATCTGAGGATGTTGGAATTTCTAACAAAGTATTGCAAATGCTCAGTGGAGAGGCAGAGCTAAAGGGCTGAATTTGACAACCTCTGACCCCCGGCCCCATCATCCCTAGGAGCAGGTTGGCAGAAGGAATATAAAGTTGGGCACGATGCCACCTGTTTGACTGTCCTGCCCCCCCCCCCCCCCCCCCACCATCCCGCCACAATTAGACCAACAGTGGGGAGATTACAAGGCACCTCACCGGCTGCCCATGAGCCAATTGAGGCCCAAAGGTAACCAATTAGTGGCCGTTTTCAATAGGCCCCAGGGCAGGTCAGAGGCCCAAGATCTCACTCCCCTGTTTCCACTCCTCCTTCCCCCGTTCCCTCCCCCCCCTCCCCCATGCCTGTCAAACCTAGCATTCCCCCCCCCCCCCCCCCCCCCCCCCCAACCCAGCCTCCTGTCACTCCCATATTGGGATCTGCCAGCTCGGCACCAACGACTTTCACCGCTGGATGCAGTCCCACCAGTGACCAGTGCTCCCAGTGGCACTGTAGGGAGCAAAACCCTGCCGGCCGTCTGTTTGGCCAGAAGCACCCCAAGTTGGTATACCTCAGGCCGGCGTCCAGAAAGCCTGTCTCAAGACAATTAACAGCCTGTGAAGCGGCTGCAGGGCGAGGTCAGCCAATCACATTGCCAGCCAGCCCACGGTGCGGGAGGAGGGAGGGGAAATGAGGGTTCCCCGGCGCCATGTCAAATTCCACCTGACCTGACCTTTCAGGTCGTGACCTTCCCGCAGGAACGGGTAACTGTGTGCAAGACTCTGACTTCAGAATGACTGGATCCGAAGCTTGTGAAAATCCCTGAAGAGGCCTTGAAGGGGTCGATGTTGACTGTGGGGGCAGATGGGGAGGGGTTGGCAGAAGAGCTTCTACCACCCCACAAATGGCAACCGAGGACCTGATTCGGCATCAGGACAGAATCTCTCAAGTCACAGATGGCGCTTTTTCCAAATTGGATTCTCCCCACCTTGACTGGAGATGGGGAGAGGTGGAAAGAATATCGTGTCGCAGTTCCTCCAACTCCGCCCCCACCATTGGCCTTGGCTCACCCAGCAGCAGCTCCTTGTCCCCGACGCCAAAGGACAGTCAGAGCATCGCTGCGGTAAATATCCCTCTTAGTTAACCCAGATCACAATGATTCAACTTTTTGTTGGCGAATCTGTTACAAGGTGAGAGTTTCTGATTGGGGCTTCTGAAATAAATGTGGACGGAACTGCAGATAAATGGATCGAGAGAAAACACTCCCAGCACGGGGTTAGACACAGAGTAAAGCTCCCTTTGCACTGTCCCATCAAACACTCCCAGGACAGGTACAGCACGGGGTTAGACACAGAGTAAAGCCCCCTTTGCACTGTCCCATCAAACACTCCCAGGACAGGTACAGCACGGGGTTAGATACAGAGTAAAGCTCCCTCTACACTGTGCCATCAAACACTCCCAGGACAGGTTCAGCACGGGGTTAGATACAGAGTAAAGCTCCCTCTATACTGTCCCCATCAAACACTCCCAGGACAGGTACAGCACGGGGTTAGAAACAGAGTAAAGCTCCCTTTGCACTGTCCCCATCAAACACTCCCAGGACAGGTACAGCACGGGGTTAGATACAGAGTAAAGCTCCCTCTACACTGTCCCATCAAACACTCCCAGGACAGGTACAGCACGGGGTTAGATACAAAGTAAAACTCCCTCTACACTGTCCCCATCAAACATTCCCAGGACAGGGGCAGCACGGGGTTAGATACAGAGTAAAGCTCCCTCTATACTGTCCCCATCAAACACTCCCAGGACAGGTACAGCACGGGGTTAGATACAGAGTAAAGCTCCCTCTATACTGTGCCATCAAACACTCCCAGGACAGGTACAGCACGGGGTTAGATACAGAGTAAAGCTCCCTCTATACTGTGCCATCAAACACTCCCAGGACAGGTACAGCACGGGGTTAGATACAGAGTAAAGCTCCCTTTGCACTGTCCCATCAAACACTCCCAGGACAGGTACAGCACGGGGTTAGATACAGAGTAAAGCTCCCTCTACACTGTGCCATCAAACACTCCCAGGACAGGTACAGCACGGGGTTAGATACAGAGTAAAGCTCCCTTTGCACTGTCCCCATCAAACACTCCCAGGACAGGTACAGCACAGGTTAGATACAGAGAGTAAAGGGTCAAGGTCTGGCTCTGTGTTGGCCCTGGGTAACTTTGTTCTGCATGAGCCAGTTTCAACTCAGCTGGCTTTACAGTTTACCTCAGTATACCTGTACAGAGCAGAGGGTAGGGCTATTAAAGGTTGTCCATTCCACTAACCGCAGGACAGGAAGGACTAATGTGTCAACATCATTGCGGTGCACAGTTGCAAAACCGCCCTGCTTATGGCTGCACATCTAGGTCCATCGTCCCTCTCAGATAACAGCACAGCAGTGGGAGTCAGTGCCTTCAGGAGGAGGAAATGCGAAGTTAGCACCTGTAGTGACAAGGATCTACCAGTGAGGCAAGGCTGCCTTCTGGAATTTATCGTTGCTGACTGCCATGGACCGGTTATAATCCTTTGTTTGCCCCTTTCCCACGGTCTGACAGAGGGCGTCAACAATATGCCGCGGGGACTGAACACACATCATTCGAGAAGTTTCTGGAAGAAAGAAGCATGACATGACTGTGGAATCTCTGGCTGTCAAAGCCGTTTTACCGGTTTGCCCAGGCGTGCGAAACGTTAACTCTGTGCAATGTTACACAGTCGGCAGTAGCAAATGCATTTGACCCGCTCGTCACTGCACCGTGCTCGCTACTTTGTCCATTCCCCCCCCCCTCCCCATCTCATCCACTCCCCCTCTTGGATCCTCCACCCCAATCCGCCACCCGCAGCAGGATACAGCGGTAAGGATAAGGAGCTCCCTCCACGCTCCCCACCCCGGCCCTTTCCCGTCCCCTCCCTTCCCACCAGTCAGACCATCTTTCACAGGCAGATTGGATGAGTGATGCTTCAAAGTCGGGTCAATCAACCTGAACAACTACAACAGCAACATTTATATTTATATAGCGTATGTATTGTGATAAAACACCCCAAGGCTCTTCACTGATGTGTTATAAAATGATGACATCCAAGAAAATATTTGTGCCAAAGGTTGGGCCAGAGGTTGGTTTGAACAAAAACCTTAATTGATTGATTTGATTTATTGTCACATTTACCGCAGTACAGGGAAAAGTATTTTTCTGCGGCCGAGGGAACGTACACAGTACGTACAGAGCAGACAAAAATATAATCGACAGAGTACATTGACAAATGGGACATCGACAAACAGTGATTGGTTACAGTGCGGAACAAGGGGCCAAACAAAGCAAATACATGAGCAAGAGCAGCATAGGGCGTCGTGAATAGTGATCTTACAGGGAACAGATCAGTCTGAGGGGGAGTCGTTGAGGAGTCTAGTAGCTGTGGGGAAGAAGCTGTTCCTGTGTCTGGATGTGCGGGTCTTCAGACTTCTGTACCTTCTGCCAGATGGAAGGGTCTGGAAGGAGGCAATGCCTGGGTGGGAGGGGTCTCTGATAATGCTGTCTGCCTTCCTGAGGCAGCGGAGGTATATACAGAATCAATGTGAGGGTGGCAAGCTTGTGTGATGCATTGGCCTAAGTTTCTTGTGATCTTGCGCCAAACAGTTGCCATACCAGGCTGTGATGCAGCCAGATAGGATGCTCTCAATGGCATATCTGTAGAAGTTTGTGAGAGTCGATGCAGACATGCTGAATTTCTTTAGCTTCTGTAGGAAGTAGAGACGTTGTTGGGCTTTCCTGACTGTTGCATCAACGTGAGTGGACCAGGACAGACTGTTGGTGATGGTGACCCCCAGGAACTTAAAGCTATCGACCATCTCCACTTCGGAGCCATTGATGCAAATGGAAGTGTATGTCGTGCTACGCTTCCTGAAGTTGATGATCAGTTCCTTGATCTTTCCAACATTTAGAGAGAGGTTGTTTACGGTACGCCATGCAACCAAGTAATCTATCTCCCTTCTGTAATCTGATTCGTCGTGTTTGAGATACGGCCCACCACAGCCATATCATTCGCAAATGTATTGATTGAGTTGGAGTTAAATCTTGCCACACAGTCGTGTGTGCATCGGCAGTACAGCAGAGGACTGAGCACACATCCTTGAGGGGCTCCGGAGTTGAGGACGATTGTGGAGGAGGAGCTGCTGCCTATCCTGACAGATTGCGGTCTACTGGTGAGGAAGTCAAGGAAGCCAAGTGTGGAAAGCGAGGCGAAAAGCGGGATTTCCAATGCTTGGGGGCCCAGCAACCTGAAGCCCTTTTCAGCAACGGAGGAGAGATTAAAATTGGGGACGGTCGATGTGCCAAAGTTGGAGGAGTGCAGATGTTTCGGACAATTGTTTGAGAGTGGAGGAGGTTAAAGAGGTAGGGAAAGGGGGCGAGGCCAAGGAGAGATTTGAAAACAAGGATGAGAATTTCAAAATCAAGACGTTCCTTAATCTGGCGCCAGTGCCAGAGAGCACAGCGGCTGATAGGGGAATGGGACTGGCTGGAAGTTAAGGCATGGGAAGTTGAGTTTTGGATGGCCTCCAGTTTACAGAGAGCAGAATGTGGGAGACAAGCCAGAAGTGTGTTGGAATAGTCGAGTCTGGAGATAACAAGGGAATCGAAGAGGGTTTCGACGACTGATGGGTTGAAATGGGACAAAGTTGGACAATGTTACCAGGGAGGGGAGGGGGGTAATAGGCGGTCTTAGTGATGACCTGAATCTGCGAGCAGTAACTCACCTCAGGGTCAGGTGAGACGTGGTCAGGTTTGCATACAGCTTGATTTATCCTCAGACTGGTTGCCAGGGAAACGGGTGCAGTCAATGGCGAAGGAACAGGGTTGGCCACAGGGACCAGAGATAAAGGTTTCAGCTTTCCCCTTATTTAATCAGAGGACATTTCTGCTCACCCAGTAATCAATGTAAGCGGCCTAATGGTTGAGCAATCGTGGAGTAACCGAGACAGAATAGTGCTGAGGTAGACTTGGGTGATGTCAGCATACATGCAAGACCCAACAGTGCATTCTCAGACAAAGGCAGGAAAGGGCAGCATGTAGACAAGCTTTAGGAGGGGACTATAAGAAATTATCCTTGTGTGGGGGGGAGGGGGGGGGGGGTCCAGAGATAAGGGTGAGAGAGCAGGAAGAGAAGCTATTGCAAGTGATTCATTGACTGTGGTTCGATCAGTAAGTATGGAAGCAGGTGACAGCAACCTGTACTCAGCTGGATAGCAGACATTCAAGAACAATAGGAAACTGTGCAAAGATGGAGGGACACTGGACCTTAGTTCAGGAGATCAGGACCTGGAATCGGTTTGGGTGGAGATGAAGAATAGTAGGGAAAATAAATCACGAGTGAGAGTGGTCTACAGATCCCCTAACAGTAATCACAATGAAGGGAAAAGCACACAGGAAGAAATATTGGGTGCTTGTGACAAAGGGACGGCAATAATTATGGGTGATTTAATGTGTAAAAAAACTGGAATAATCAGGTTGGCAGTAGTAGCCTGGATGAGGAATTCATTGGTAGTTTCTTAGAACAGCACGTTCTGGGACCAATCAAAGAGTAGGTTATTTTAGACTTAGTATTGTGTCGTGGGACAGGATTAATTAATGACCTCAAAGTAAAGGAACCCTTAGATAGCACACTATGATTGAATTTTACATAATGTTTAAAAGGGAGAAAAGTGGGTCTAAGTGGGTATTTTAAAACTTTTAAAAGTATTTTAAACTTAAATGAGGGCAACTATATGGGCATGAAAGCTGAGATAGGTGAAATGAACTGGAATACTAGACGAGGGGATAGATCAATACGGAAGCAGTAGCAGGCATTAATAATAATATAATAATCACAAGTAAGCTTCAATGAAGTTACTGTGAAAAGCCCCTAGTTGCCATGTTCCGGTGCCTATTCAGGGAGGCTGGTACGGGAATTGAACCTGCGCTGCTGCCTTGCTCTGCATTACAAGCCAGCTTTTTCGCCTACTGTGCTGAACCAGCTTCGACATTAAGGGGACATTTCAGAATACTCCGAAGAAGTATATTCCTTCTGTAAAGAAAAAATCTAAAGGAAAGGACGACCATCGAAAGAAATTGAGGAAAGTATTAAACTTCAGGAAAAACATATAAATCATTTTATTAATGGGATTCATAGAAAGAGGCCATTTGGCCCATCAAGTCTGCGCCAACCCTCCGAACGAGCACCCCACCTAGTTCCACTCCCCATCCCTGCACCCCACATAACCTGCACATCTTTGGACTGTGGGAGAAAACAGGAGCACCCGTAAGAAACCCATACAGACACGGTTAGACTGTGCAAACTCCGCACAGCCACCTAAGGCCGGAAACAAACCCGGGTCCCTGGTGCTGTGAGGCAGCGGTGCTAACCACTGTGCACCATACTGCCTACTGCACCAAGGTGAGTGGCAGGTCAGATGATTAGTTATAATGTAAAGAGCGGCAGAGAATGACTAAAAGGTTGATCGGGGAAATAAATTAGAGTACGAGAGGAAGCTAGCAAGGAATGTAAAAATAGACATCAAGAGTTTCTACAGGTATTTAAACAGCAAAAGAGTAAGTAAAGTGGGTGTTAGTCCTCTGGAAAAAGAGATGAGGAGTTAATAGTGGATAATAAGGAAATGGCGAGTGAAATGAACAAATATTTTGCTACTATTTTCACTGTAGAGGACATCTGCAAGTCAGGAGGTGGAAGGGACAGAGGAACTTGGTGAATCTACAATCACTGGTGATGTGGTATTGAGCACATTGATGGAGCTGTGAGCTGTGAGTCACCAGGTGCTCATGGAATTCATGAGACAGTAGATGCACTGGTGTTAATATTCCAAAATTCGTTAGGCTCTGGGAAGATTCAATCATACTAGAAGGTAGAAAATATAACCTCCCTATTCAAGAAGGGAGGGAGGCAGGAATTAGGACATTAGTGGCCACTTAGCTTCACATCAGTTATGGGGAAGCTGTTAGAATAAATCATTGAGGAAGTAATAGCTGGGCTCTTCAGACAAGCTGAAGAGAATTGGAAAGAACCATCGTGGTTATCATAGTTCATAGAATTTACAGTGCAGAAGAAGGCCATTCGGCCCATCGAGTCCGCTCCAGCTCTTGGAACGAGCACCCTACCCAAGGTCCACACCTCCACCCTATCCCCATAACCTAGTAACCCAAACCAACACTAAGGGCAATTTTGGACACTAGCGGCAATTTAGCATGGCCTAACCTGCACATCTTTGGACTGTGGGAGGAAACCGGAGCACCCGGAGGAAACCCACGCAGACACGGGGAGGATGTGCAGACTCCGCACAGGCAGTGACCCAAGCTGGAAATCAAACCTGGGACCCTGGAGCTGTGAAGCAATCGTGCTATCCACAATGCTACTGTGCTGCCCCCTTATATGAAAGGGACATCATGTTTAACCAATTTACAGGAGTTATTCGAAGTAGTAACATGTGCTATGGATAGAGGGAAGCCATTAGATGTACTGTCTGTGGATTTCCAGAAAGACATGGTGCCACAACAAAGGTTATTCCAAAGAGAAAGCTCATAGTGAAGGAGGTAACATTAGCCTGGTTTGGCTGGCTGGCAGAAAACACAGAGTATGCCTAAATGGGTCTTTGACTAATTGGCATGACGTGACGAGTGGTGTCCTGCAGGGGTCTGTGCTGGAGCATCAATCTTTTACAATGTATATCAATGAATTAGATCAATGTTTTTCAAATGTTTCTGCCTGGGACCCATTTTTACCAACTGGTCATCCTTCAGGACCCACGCCGGCCGACCTTCGCGAGCCACCATTTTCACTTTTTTTTTTTCTTTTTTAAAAATCTTTATTATTGTCACAAGTAGGCTCACATTAACACTGCAATGAAGTTACTGCGAAAAGCCCCTAGTTGCCACATTCCGGCACCTGTTTGGGTACACAGAGGGAGAATTCAGAATGTCCAATTCACCTAACAGCACGCCTTTCAGGATTTGTGAGAGGAAACCGGAGCACCCGGAGGAAACCCCTGCTGACACAGGGAGAGCGTGCAGACTCCGCACAGACAGTTACCCATGCTGGGAATCGAACCTTGGACCCTGGTGCTGTGAAGCAACAGTGTTAACCACTGTGCTACCGTGCCGCCCATTTTCTACCTCTTTCTGCTCATTTTTTTTTTTTTTATAAATGTTTTTATTCAGTTTTCATATTTTATATTGAACAAATTACAAATTGTTAGGAGAAAGAAAAAAGAAAAAAAACAAACACGCAAAAATTAACATACATATTTACAGGTAAGCATCTTCGTAGTAGTAACTGCGCCCCCCCCCCCCCCCCCCCCCCCCTCAACATGTTTATTTAGTTTGGTTTTGGGCCTTAGCTAGCCATCGAACCCCCGTAACGAACCTGTAGCCCCCCCCCCTCCCGCTACCTTCCCCCGACTATTCTTCCTCTTGTACATTGGCCACAAATAGGTCCCGGAACAGTTGCATGAATGGCTCCCACGTTCTGTGGAAGCCGTCGTCCGACCCTCGGATGGCAAATTTGATTTTCTCCATTTGGAGAGATTCCGAGAGGTCGGACAGCCAGTCCGCAGCTCTGGGCGGTGCTGCTGACCGCCAGCCAAACAGGATTCTACGGCGGGCGATCAGGGAGGCAAAGGCAAGGGCATCTGCCCCTCCTCCCCAGGAATAGATCTGGCTGTTCTGAAACCCCGAAGACCGCCACTATCGGGCATGGCTCCACCCTCACTCCCACCACTTTGGACATTACCTCGAAGAAGGCTGTCCAGTACTCCACGAGTCTGGGGCAAGACCAGAACATGTGGGCGTGGTTGGCCGGGCCTCTTTGGCACCGTTCACATCTGTCTTCCACCTCCGGGAAGAACCTACTCATACGGGTTCTTGTTAAGTGGGCTCTATGTACCACTTTTAGTTGCGTCAGGCTGAGCCTTGCGCACGTGGAGGTGGAGTTGACCCTATGCAGTGCTTCGCTCCAGAGTCCCCACCCGATCTCCATCCCCAGGTCGTCCTCCCATTTCCTTCTTGTTGCGTCCAGTACGGTGTTGTCCCTATCTACCAGTCGGTCATACATGTCACTACAGTTCCCTTTCTCTAGGATACTTGCGTCCAGTAGGTCTTCCAGTAGTGTCTGTCGTGGCGGTTGTGGGTACGTCCTTGTCTCCTTTCGTAGGAAGTTTTTGAGCTGCAGGTACCGTAGCTCGTTCCCCCCAGCTAGCTGAAATTTCTCTGTCAGTTCGTCCAGTGTTGCGATCCTGTCGTCCGTGTATAGGTCCCTGACTGTCAGTGTCCCCCCGTCCTGCCTCCACCTTTTGAAGGTGGCGTCGGTCAGTGCTGGTTTGAACCTATGGTTGTTGCAGATGGGAGCCCTGTTCGACATTTTGGTCAGGCCAAGTTGCTGCCGCAGTTGGTTCCAGCCACCATTTTCACTTACCTCGAATGTGACAGGTGAGCCTGCTTGGTCCTCAAGATCTCACTTGCTTTGTTATTCAATGTTACATTTCTGATAATGGCTTCAGCTGATGATTTAAGATCTCACTGCATCCGTTGAAAGAAATAAAGAGGTTTGTCCTTGAACTCGCCAGGTTTGGTCTTCAAATGTCTTTAAATGGTTTTGAAGGTTTTAATCAGGTTCTTGTCATTATTTTTTGCCAGAAGAATTTGCCGGTTCTTCCCTGCATGCAACACACATGGGGCTGGTTTCTCCGTTCCTGCGGCTAAGTGCTGACGCCAACAGAGGATCCGTAGCGTTTCATGATGGAAACATCAGCACCACACCCGCACCGATTGCGCTACTGGTGAGGGGCCAGCACCGGCGGTGCGTGAAACACCCGAGGAACTTGCGAAAAACGGTGGGAGAAACGTCGGGTCCGTGCTGGACACGCGCAGGGCTGACAAGCTGCAGGCGCGTAGACAGCTACACCCCCTCACACATGCAACGATCGCGCCAGACAAGATGGTGCCGGGTGTGCTGGACCCGCGTACCCATCCATCCAAACCCCGTAGCCGAACTACTGGCCATCCCTCACTGCTCTTGCCAGCCCTGGCAGAAGCCCCCCCCCCCTCCCCTGGCCAGCGGCACAGCTCTTGGTGCTGGACACTGTCCGTACGTCCACACTCTCTCTCCGCAGACGCCACGCCAGGTTCATGACCGCTGAAAACACACGTGGCCGCGCCGTCGGGGACTCGGCCCATCGGAGGCGGAGCATCACAGGTGGGCCCAATATTGATGTTCAAACGGGATTGCGACTGCGCCCGGCGCGTGTCCTGATGACGCCGATTTGGAGGGGGGGGCAGGGCATTGCGACCCGCCATCAAACCGCCGCCTGCCCGATCGCCGTTCCCGATTTCGGCGTCAGGTAACGGAGAATCCCGTCCATTAACTTGAATCCTGATTTGCAGTGGCACAATCAATAAATCCACACCCTCAAGTAATCATCTTTATGCTGCTTTGTTCCTGTTTTCAGCTTCTTCTTTGTGGGTTGTTCACCAGAAGGCCCTGGAGTTCACACCAGCATTGTGGTGTGACGCATGGCCCTGTGACCTTCCCGACACCCGCCAGCGGCCCACCCGCGGGTCACGACCCCGGGTTTGAAAATGACTGACTCAGATGAGGGGAGCGAAGGCTTGCTAGCTTAATTTTCAGATGACACAAAGATAGGTAGAGAAGTATGTTGTGAAGAAGACATATGGGGCTTGGTTCTCCGGTTCCTCAGCCGCGTGTTTATCGGCGGTGGGAGACGAAGCGCCGTTCGCTGGCGGCGAGATTCTCTCTTCCCACCACTAACAATGGGATTTCCCATTTAAACCACCCCACGCCGCCGGGAAACCCGTGGGCGGGTATGCACTGCCGGCAGGACCAGAGAATCACGCAACCAGTGAACGGTCGGAGAATTCCAGCCATGGAGTTTGCAGATGGATATAGATAGGTTGATTGAGTTGAGAAAAAGTCTGACTGATGGACGATAATGTGGGAAAGTGTGAAGTTGTTCATTTTAGCAGGAAGAATAAAAAAACAGAGTGTAAATTAAGTAGAGAATGGCTGTCGAATCCGGGGGTGCAGAGGGATCTAGGCGTTCCCATGTTTGAGTCACAAAAAGTTAAGATGCGTGCAGGTGCAGCGTGTAATCAGTGACCCCGCCTCCACCCCTTCCGAGGGAGAGAGTTTGCAAAGTCGCACGACGCCTTTGAGAGAAAACATTTCTCCTCATCTCTCTCTCTCTCCAATAAGGACGTCTCTTAATTTTAAACCCTGAGCTCTGGGCTAACCCACAAGAGGAATGTAATCAAGGGGGCTATTGAAATGTTATATTTTATTGCGGGAAGAATTGAACAATGAAGGAAGAACGTTGCTCTTCAGTTATACAGGGCATTCATGGGACCACATCTCACAATGTTTTCTCGCAAAGGGTTGTGCGACTTTGGAACTCTCTGCCTCGGAAGGGGTGGAGGCGGAGTACTGAATATTTTTCAACTGGAGGTAGATTCTTGTTGGGCAAGGGGATCAAAGGTTATCGGGGGGGGTAGATGGGAATGTGGAATTTAAAACACAGTCAGATCAGCCAATTCCTTCTCCAATTTTGTATGTTTGTATGAACCAGCGGAGAGGCGTTGGAGGAGCATGGTGTGATCACCCACATTGAGAAGGGTGAACAGGGAAAATTTCCCTTTCTCACAGGGACGCAGGATGTAGTTTGCGATTTTGCTAAGAGCAGCTACTGTAACGAGACAGGGAGACAAAGACATAATCGGAGCTGGTGATTGACGGAGAAAAGAACCCACAGTAATACTCCGAATCATGAGGGGTTTGACAGAAGTCTTCACAGTCAAAGCTCAAACAGAATGGGGCACATTACCAGGGGGACGGCATTGGTCTGGGAGGGGTTTGTCAGAACGGAGCCAGAGCAGGAATAGATTCAGCAGCAAGTATTGTTTGCAAGCAGCAGGAAAGCAAATCAATAGTTGACAAAAAAAAATATTTGTTCAAGGCATCATGAGAAAGGAAGTGTAAACAATGGGAAAACGGCCACAGGAAGGAAATAAACAACATGATTCAAGTCAAAAAAACTCCAAAGCTCAGGACTGTGCAGGCAATGGAAAGGCTGCATAGTGTGCCAGTGAGGGACATGAATGGACAGCAAAAGGCACTGATAGTGATCACATACACTGGGGTCAGCAAAACCCAGAGTGAGACTGGGGTCAGTTACACCCAGAGTGAGACTGGAGTCAGTTACACCCAGAGGGAGACTGGAGTCAGTTACACCCAGAGTGAGACTGGAGTCAGTTACACCCAGAGTGAGACTGGAGTCAGTTACACCCAGTGTGAGATTGGAGTCAGTTACACCCAGAGTGAGACTGGGGTCAGTTACACCCAGAGGGAGACTGGAGTCAGTTACACCCAGAGCGAGACTGGAGTCAGTTACACCCAGAGCGAGACTGGAGTCAGTTATACCCAGAGGGAGATTGGGGTCAGTTACACCCAGAGGGAGACTGGAGTCAGTTACACCCAGAGTGAGACTGGAGTCAGTTACACCCAGAGTGAGACTGGGGTCAGTTACACCCAGAGTGAGACTGGAGTCAGTTACACCCAGAGTGAGACTGGAGTCAGTTATACCCAGAGTGAGACTGGGGTCAGTTACACCCAGAGTGAGACTGGAGTCAGTTATACCCAGAGTGAGAGTGGAGTCAGTTACACCCAGAGTGAGACTTGGGTCAGTTACACCCAGAGTGAGACTGGGGTCAGTTACACCCAGAGTGAGACTGGAGTCAGTTACACCCAGAGTGAGGCTGGAGTCAGTTACACCGAGAGTGATCGAGAGACTGTGATCGGTTGGACACAAGCCCAGGGTAAGAGTTGTCAAGGCTGATGAAAAGGATCTTTGGGTTTTCAGCGTTACAGAGTGCAGAAGCCATGCTACCAAGCCTTCGGCCTCAGTTGGAGCATTTAACTCAGTTTGGGGAAAGATTGAGGGAGAGCACAGGTTGAAATGGAACTTGGGATATGCGACCTCTGGTCAAGGGTGGGCTGGAGCAGCTGGGATTGGGCTGCTGAAAAGACAGCGGGTGAAGAGGAGATTTGATAAAGCTTTTCACAATATGGAAGAGTTTAGACAGAGTAGAAGGGGAGAGACTTTTCCCACTGGCAGGAGAGTCAGTCTGCAGGAGGGGCCTCAGATTTAAAGCGATCGATAAAAGATGCGGAGGAGGAAGGAACAATGATGGAACAAGAGTGAGGAGGGGGTGAGACTAACTGGAAACAGCTTTCAATGATCCGGCCCAGTGGGCCGAATAGCCAAGTACTGTGTGCTGCGATGCCCCACGCAGCCAAATAGCCTGATAGCAGGTAGAATGTAGACCACTGGGTGAGACAAAGAAGGACGATCGAACGCCAGCGTGTCAGTATCCCAGCGGTAAATCATCCAGCGCTTCAGGAATGAAGGAGGCTGGGGGAGGGGGGGTGGATGAAGCTTGGGGCTTGGGGGGGGGGGGGGGGTGGGGTAATGCTGAGGGATGGAACAACATGCTCCAAATGGCTCTGGCACTGACAGTGAAGGCATTGAGATATGCATCCCCCCCCCCCCCCCCCGCCTTCTGTAGAACAGAACCCTCCCCTCCCCGCCACCCCCTCCCTCCACCACACCTCCCCTCCCCCGCACTCTGACTGTATTACTTCCCAAAGCGATTATCTTCTTGGCATTCGTGAGCAGGCCAGCTGAATTGACATCAATTTGTGGTAAACAAAAACTAATTCACAACAGGGGACCCGTGTCCACTGGGACCCGAGCTGAAGGCAGCCAACTCCATGTCACTCCGCTGCCCCCGTGCTCTGTGGATTATTGGCTGGAAGCTGAAAGTCCGAACCCTCTTAACAGAATTCACAGGAGAACAACAAACCCCCCACCCCCCCCCCCCCCCCTCTTATCCCAGCACAGGTTCTTTCCTCATCCACTGTGATGCCGAGGACTCCTCCAGTCCATGCACTAACCTAAACAAATGAAATGAAAGTCGCTTATCGTCACGAGTAGGCTTCAATGAAGTTACTGTGAAAAGCCCCTAGTCGCCACATTCCGGCACCTGTTCAGGGAGGCTGGTACGGGAATTGAACCGTGCTGCTGGCCTGCCCTGGTCTGCTTTCAAAGCCAGCGATTTAGCCCAGTGAGCTAAACCAGTGTGCCTTTTAAAAAATATATTCGTTCAGAGGATGGGGGTGCGGCCGGCCAGGCCAGTATTTATTGCCCATCCCTAATTGCCCTTCAAAATAGAGTCACCGGGTTTTCCAGCACAGTAAGAGGCCCTTTGGCCCATCCAGTCTGCACCAGTCAGCAAGCACCTATCCTGATCCCATTATCCAGCACTTGGCCGATAAGCGTGTGTATGTTGTGGCATTTCAAGTGGTCAACTAAATGCTTCTCAAACCCTGTGAAGGATCCCACTCGCTCAGGCAGTGAGATCCACATTCCCACCACCTTCTGGGTGAAAAGGTTTCCCCCAAATCCCCTCTAAACCTCCTGGCCCTGACCTGAAATCTATGCCCCCTCTACTAAGGGGAAAGTTCCTTCCTATCTATCCTATCTGTGTCCCTCATAATTTTATACACCTGGTTTAGATCCCCCTCTTGAGCATTGGCAGCACGGTAGCACAAGTGGATTGCACTGGGGCTTCACGGCGCCAGGGTCCCAGGTTCGATTCCCCGCTGGGTCACTGTCTGCTCGGAGTCTACATGTTTTCCCCGTGTCTGCGTGGGTTTCCCCCGGGTGCTCCGGTTTCCTCCCACAGTCCAAAGATGTGCAGGTTAGGTGGATTGGAACAGGCCCTTCGGCCCTCCCAGCCTACGCCAATCAAGATCCTTTATCTAAACCTGTTGCCTATTTTCCAAGGTCTACTTCTCTCTGTTCCCCGCCCGTTCATATATCTGTCCAGATGCATCTTAAATAAATTGCCCTTAGTGTCCGAAAGGTTGGGAGGGGTGGAAGTGAGGGCTGAAGTGTGTCGGTGCAGACCCGATGGGCTGAATGGCCTCCTTCTGCACTGTATGTTCTATTCTCTGCTCGGAGGAGCACAGCCCCAGCCTCACCAGCCTCTCTTTGCAGCTAAAACCCTCCAACCCAGGATACATCCTGGTGAATCTCCTCTGCACCCCCTCCAGTGCAATCACACCTTTTCTATGGTGTTGCGACCAAAACCAAATACAGTACGGAAGGCGGTGGTGAGCTGCCTTCTCGCACCGTTTCAGTCCCGCGCGGTGTAGGTACACCCACTGTGCAGTTAGGGAAGGAGTTCCAGGATTTTAACCCAGCAACAGTGGCCGATATACTTCCAAGTCAGGGTGGTGAGTGGCTTGGAGGAGAACCTTGTAAGTGATGGCGCTCCCCATGTGTCTGCTGCCCTTGTCCTTCCAGATGGTGGAGGTCATGCATTTGGAAAGTAATGTCTGAGGATATCACTGGATTGCACCTCTGGCATCTCCCCAATGCCAAAGTCTCCTGACGTTTGTACAGTGCATTCAGAACCACAGGACATCCCAAAGTGCTTCACAGCTAATTCAGCATTTTTTTGGAATGTGGTCACTGTTGTAGTGTTGGAAACATGGCAGCCAGTGCGTGCACAGCACGATCCCGCAAGGCAGCAATATGACAATGAGTCGACAATTGGATTTTAGTGACACTTTGAGTGGGAGGGTGGGGGGGGGGAGAAATTGTTGATCAGGATGCTCGGAAGAACTCCCTTGCTCATCTTCTAAGGGAGCACCATGTTGTCAAGTGGGTCCACCCAAGAGGGCAGGTGGAGCCTTGGGTCTGACATCTAAAAGAGGGCACCTCCACTGCAGGAGAATACCCGGGATGAAGGGGGGGGGGAGGGAAGGCACTGAAGAGGAGGGGAAACAGAAAAGTGGATCAGACTCATAGGAATACAGGAACTGCAATAAGCCATTCAGTCTCTCACACTGTTCTATCGTTCAGTTTGAACATAGCTGATCTGTACATTAACCCCAGTTACTCATCCCAAATCTATGGCCCCAAAAATATCCTGGCCAACGAAAATCAACCAATCTCAGTTTTGGAATTTCCCAGATTCTGCAGCTTTTCCTTAGGACAGGAGAGAATTCCAGACTTACACCACCCCCTGTGTGAGGAATTACTTCTGGATGTCACCCCTGAACAGCCTAGTTCAAATCTTAAGTTGTCCTGGTTCAATCGCCAGAGAGAACAGTTTATTTTTTGTCCACCCTATCACCGTTGTCCACCTCCTTGTGGAATGTGCCTTCGCAAAGAAGGTCCGCAGAGAGATGAGGTGGTTTTCGTCGAGGTTCATCCCGAGCAGCTCCGTGACGCAGGACCCTGTGCCCGACGGGCTGTTCCCAGTGACGCCCACCGCGACAAACGTCAAACTCGGTCGGGTCGGGACTACCATTAACTCACTGAAAGAGGCTCTTTGGCCTACCAGAAACCTGCTGGTCCTCCAGGGCAAAGAGCTATCCAGAGGCCAAGACTACGTATTGAGGGACGCGCTAAAGCTTGAGGCGGCCTCCCCAGAAGCGGAATGGGGAAAAGTCGCTGTCCAAGACCTTTCGACCACAGTGCACCAACGATGTGGAAACTGTGTTGAACACCTTGGCTGTATGACTGGCATTGAACCTACTTTGCGAATATCAACGGTATTGAAATTGCACTGAGATATCTCCGAATGGAAAACGCTGCATGGAGAAAAGCTGAATTCTATTGCACATCCGGTAATTTTCCATTTGAAATGTTTTGCCATCGGGCTGTATGTCTGGCAAGGAATGTACATTACAAATATCAAGAGTATTGCGATCGTATTGAGGAACCTCAGAGTGGAACATTGCAATATGGAAAAAAGTTGAATGTATTGCACCCTCTGTAACGTTCAGCTTGAAATGTGTTGTCATGCACTTCTACAAAACAAAGTGTATTTTTGAACAAATAAATTCTCTGTCTACCCTACCAGGTCATTTCATCACCTTCAGCACTTGAAGTCAGCTTGCAGGTCATTAGCGATCGAGCAGGGGGCTGATTGGATTGCTCGGAATGCCAGCAAGGACTCAATGGGCTGAGTGGCCCCATTCTGCACTACAATATGTCTAAGACTATGACCCTTAATTAGATCACTCTTTAATCTTCCCCTTCTGTCCGATCTATCCAAAATACAATAACTGGATTGGTGGGACAATTGACCTTGCATTTGGTTGAAGCTCCTAGTGTGGCGAGGGTTAACCTGACTGAGTATTCTAAGAAGCGGTGGTATTAAGTCAAGAAAGCTAGGGCAGCACGGTGGCACAGTGGTTAGCACTGCTGCCTCACGGCGCCGAGGTCCCAGGTTCGATCCCGGCCCTGGGTCATTGCCTGTGTGGAGTTTGCCACGTTCTCCCCGTGTTTGCGTGGGTTTCGCTCCCCACAACCCATAAAGATGTGCAGAGGAGGTGGATTGGCCACGCTAAATTGCCCCTTAATTGGAAAACAAATGAATTGGGTACTCTAAATTTATTTAAAGAAAGCTGGGAATGCTAGCTGGATGCTCAGTATCTGGGAAGATCGTTGATATTTCTCTATAAACACAAATCAGGATGCCAAGTTGGCAGGCTGGGTCAGCAGTTATGTTAAACATTTTCAGTGGGCAGTTCTCATGACCTGTAATCCTCGAGGACAGGGTCATCATCAGGCTGCTGAATACTTCGCTGGGTCCGGGAGTTCGAAGCCAGTTTCAGCTGAGTGCAGGGACAGAATTTAAGTGACCGTCGGTGGGAATATCTGCCCTAATTCCTCACCACCCGTCCACCGTGACTTTGGTGATAAGTATAGAGGGAAAAGAGAACAGTCTCTGAAAGCCCAATTCTAACCTAACGCGAGTGAGGTTGCTAGGGAGGGGGGTCACTGTCGTGTTATTCATCCTGGGGTAACACGGACTGCAACTGGATGCAGTTAGACTGTAAAGCAGACACCAAACTTAGACATTGGTTCAATACGATTTATTGAACTTCTGTAACAGTGCACACAGCTTGCTGTGCGTTGACATTCTACTACTCTAAGTGTGCTAACTATAACTAACTAGACCAGACTAGCTCTGAGCCATGTGTAGAAGGTGCTAACTGATATATATACCCTCTCACCAGTGAAAAGAGGCAGTGTTGATGCCTCGTGTGTTTTATAGTGGGAAACCCCCCCTCTAGTGTTCCATCTGGTGATTGGTTGTGTTCTGTCCTGTGTGTTGATTGGCTGTACTGGGTGTCTGTCACTGTCTGTCTGTATCTCATTATGTGCATGAGTGCATATCATGACAGTCACGACTTCCAGTCTGCTGTAATTGGTAGAGGATGAACACAAGTACATAAGAAATAGGGTCCGGAGTAGACCAGATGGTCTGTCGAGCATGCTCCTCCATTCAGTACGGGTGTGGGTGATCTTGAGCTTCAGCTCCATTGTCCGGCCTGCTCCCCATATCCTGTAAGGCTGAAGGTCTGTCGCAAATGGACTCAACGATGGAACAACATCAATCCTCGCGTAGAGAATTCCAAAGACTCACAACACTTTGGGTGGAATAATTTCCCCTCACCTCAGTCCTAAATGATTGGCCACTCATCCTGAGACTGTCCGTTCCTGGACCCCGTTCTGTTTTAGGTTCCTCGAGTAGTGGAAACAATGGCTTAGCGTCCACCATGTCAAACCCCCTCAAAATGTTGCAGGTTTCAATGAGATCGCCTCTCATTATTCGGGAGAGTATAAGCCCAACTGACTTAGTCCGTCTTCATAGATTGTTTGACCGCGAGTATTTTTGTGGGGAGGTTGTGTCTCTAGTTATTTGCTGTCTTGTACTTCACTGATATGCCCATTTGACCGCCATTTTCGTGTTCTTGAGTGGAAGTTTTTTGGAAGCTGTTTTGCTATGTGGGATTCATGTGCCTGATGATTTTCACTGGGTACCATTCTGCGTTCGTTGTAATTCACTTTGTCAGGCAACATATTGCATACACAGTGAGTGGGAGAATGGCCAAGGTTTAGTCCTGCTTCTTCAGCTGGCATGGGGGAAGGAGTGGGCGTGCTTCACGCAGTAAGGTAGGGCGAGTGAGGATTTCTGCCATAAGACAGTACGGGTTAACTGACTGCACTGCATGTTTCAATGTGGACACTCCTGGGAGATCAATTTTCCCACATTTGAACAGATCAGAAGAGAGGGGCGGGATTCTCCCAATGGGTGGCTAAGTGCCGACGCCGGAGTGAAAAGGGAGTGTTTTACTCTGGCGTCGGCGCCTGTTCCGGGACCCCATTCTGCGGCCCACAGGGGGTTGGATGGCGCTGTAGCGGCCTACGCCGCCTCAGCTGCCGAACCCGGCCTGAACCCGGCGCCGCGGGGTCCGCGCATGAGCAGTTGGGCTGGCGCCAACTAGCGCATGCGCAGTGGCCTTCCTCCCCGCGCTGGCCCCGATGCCAAATGGTGCAGGGCTACCAGAGTCGGCGCGGAGGAAAGGGAGCCGGGGGGGGGCAGAGAGGCCGGTCCGCCAATTGGTCACGGGTCAGGCCACTACGGAGGCCACTACGGAGGCCCCATCACCCCCGTGGGTCAGACTCCTCCTCTCTCCCCACAGGCCGCACCCGGACTCTTCAACACCGAGGTCCCGCCGACTCAGAGGATGTTAGAATGGCACCGACGGGACTCGGCTTTTTGTTGACGGCCGCTCGGCCCATCCGGCCCGGAGAATCGGTACGCCGGCCCGGGCCGGAGTGTCGGTGCATACCCCGACCGGCGCTGCGCCGGCCATGCCGGCGCCAATGGCGCCGAATCTCCGCACTGCGGAGAATTGCTTCCCGGCATCGGGCCGGTGTGGCGCGATTCACGCCACGCCGCACCGATTCTCCGTCCCCCCGCCTGAAGTTCCTCAGAGTCCTGCATGTGCCTGTCATGTAACTTTAGGTTCCTCTTCATTATTCTGCAGAGTACGGAGGGAGTGTTGTCTTTCAGTTGAGACATTAAACCAAGGCCTTTTCAGCCTCTCAGGTAGATGTTGAAGAACCCATGACATTAATCGAAAAAGAATCGGGAGAGTCCTCCCCAGTGTCCTGGCTAACAGTTATCTCCCAAACATTCCTGAAAGAGAATATCAGGTAATGATATCATGGTTGCGTTGTAATTCACCAACTGACAATGAGGAGTCGCACAAGCATATAAGTGACTGTTAGAGTGAGATGACCCCCTTCGGCTGGCTGAAGGAAGCAAGGTTGCTTGTGCTTGATCTCATTGTTATTCATCTGTTGTTTTCTATGTAGTTTACCCACAGTTGATGTTAATAAATCGCCTTTAGCTGCAAGTGTTCTTGTACTGTAAATCAGGCCATCCAACAAGAACATAGAACATACAGTGCAGAACAAAGAACAAAGAACAACGAAAAGTACAGCACAGGAACAGGCCCTTCGGCCCTCCAATCCTGCGCCGACCATGCTGCCCGTCTAAACTAAAATCTTCTACACTTCCTGGGTCCGTATCCCTCTATTCCCATTCTATTCATGTATTTGTCAAGATGCCCCTTAAATGTCACTATCGTCCCTGCTTCCACCACCTCCTCCGGCAGCGAGTTCCAGGCACCCCCTAACCTCTGTGTAAAAAACCTGCCTCGCACATCTCCTCTAAACCTTGCCCCTCGCACCTTAAACCTATGCCCCCTAGTAATTGACCCCTCTACCCTGGGAAAAAGCCTCTGACTATCCACTCTGTCTATGCCACTCATAATTTTGTAGACCTCTATCAGGTCACCCCTCAACCTTTGTTGTTCCAGTGAGAACAAACCGAGTTTATTCTTTGTCTAATTATTTTTTCCAATTAAGGGGCAATTTAGCGTGGCCAAGTCCACCTATCCTGCACATCTTTGGGTTGTGGGGGTGAAACCTACGCAGACACGGGGAGAACGTGCAAACTCCAGAAGGACAGTGACCCAGGGCTGGGATTCGAACCCAGGTCCTCAGCGCCGTAGGCAGCAATGCTAACCAGTGTGCTACCGTGCAGCCCTAAACCGAGTTTATTCAACCGCTCCTCATAGCTAATGCCCTCCATGCCTTCTGCACCCTCTCTAAAGCCTCCACATCCTTCTGGTAGTGTGGCAACCAGTATTGAACACCATACTCCAAGTGTGGCCTAACCAAGGTTCTATAGAGCTGCAACATGACTTGCCAATTCTTATACTCAATGCCCCGCCCAATAAAGGCAAGCATGCCATATGCCTTCTTGACTACCTTCTCCACCTGTGTTGCCCCTTTCAGTGACCTGTTGACCTGTACACCTAGATCTTTCTGACTTTCAATACTCTTGAGGGTTCTACCATTCGCTGTATATTCCCGACCTGCATTAGACCTTCCAAAATGCATTACCTCACATTTGTCCGGATTAAACTCCATCTGCCATCTCTCTGCCCAAGTCTCCAAACGATCTAAATCCTGCTGTATTCTCTGACAAGCAATTCCACCAACCTTTGTGTCGTCTGCAAACTTACTAAACAGACCAGATACATTTTTCTCCAAATCATTTATATATACTACGAACAGCAAAGGTCCCAGCACTGATCCCTGTGGAACACCACTAGTCACAGCCCTCCAATCAGAAAAGCAGCCTTCCATTGCTACTCTCTGCCTTCTATGACCTAGCCAGTTCTGTATCCATCTTGCCAGCTCACCTCTGATCCCGTGTGACTTCATCTTTTGTACCAGTCTGCCATGAGGGACCTTGTCAAAGGCTTTACTGAAGTCCATATCGACATCATCCACTGCCCTACCTGCATCAATCATCTTTGTGACCTCTTCGAAAAACTCTATCAAGTTAGTGAGACACGACCTCCCCTTCACAAAGCTATGCTGCCTCTCGCTAATACGTCCATTTGCTTCCAACTGGGAGTAGATCCCGTCTCGAAGAATTTTCTCCAGTAATGCTCACCGGCCTGTAGTTCCCTGGATTATCCTTGCTACCTTTCTTAAACAAAGGAACAACATTGGCTATTCTCCAGTCCTCCGGGACATCACCTGAAGACAATGAGGATCCAAAGATTTCTGTCAAGGCCTCAGCAACTTCCTCTCTCGCCTCCTTCAGTATTCTGGGGTAGATCCCATCAGGCCCTGGGGACTTATCTACCTTAATATTTTTCAAGAAGCCGAACACCTCGTCTTTTTGGATCTCAATGTGACCCAGGCTATCTATACACCCTTCTCCAGACTCAACATCCACCAATTCCTTCTCTTTGGTGAATACTGATGCAAAGTATTCATTTAGTACCTCGCCCATTTACTCTGGCTCCACACATAGATTCCCTTGCCTATCCTTCAGTGGGCCAACCCTTTCCCTGGCTATCCTCTTGAACAAAGAACAGAGAACAAAGAAAACTTACAGCACAGGAACAGGCCCTTTGGCCCTTCAAGCCTGCGCCAATCCAGATCTTCTATCTAAAACTGTCGCTTATTTTCTAAGGATCTGTATCCCTCTGCTCCCTGCCCATTCATGTATCTGTCTAGATACACCTTAAATGATGCTATCATGCCCGCCTCTATCACCTCCGCCGGCAATGCGATCCAGGCACCCACCACCTTCTTGCTTTTTATGTACGTGTAGAAAGCCTTAGGATTTTCCTTAACCCCATTTGCCAATGACTTTTTGTGACCCCTTCTAGCCCTCCTGACTCCTTGCTTAAGAAGGAGGCCATTCGGCCCATCGAATCTGCACCGACCCACTTAAGCCCTCACTTCCACCATATCCCCGTACCCCAATAACCCCTCATAACCTTTTTTTTTTGGTCACTGAGGGCAATTTATCATGGCCAATCCACCTAACCTGCACGTCTTTGGACAGTGGGAGGAAACCAGAGCACCCGGAGGAAACCCACGCAGACATGGGGAGAACGTGCAGACTCCAGACAGGCAGTGACCCGGCGGGGAATCGAACCTGGGACCCTGGCGCTGTGCAGCCACAGTGCTAGCCACTAGTGCTACCATGCTGCCCAAGAACTTTGCACTCACCACAGTGTTATTTGTGGGATCTTGCTGTGTGTGAAGTGGCTGCCACATTTCCTATATCACGGCAGTGACGACACTTCAGACGTGATTAATTTGCCATACACTGCCTTGAGATTTCCTCAGGACATGAAAATGACGATATAAATTCAAGCCTTCCTTTCTATTTCCCTTATCGATTTGTCGGCTTGTTTCATTTCACTGCGGGCTTGAGCTGACAACATATGGGGAAACAACGTGTTCATTTTATTCTCAGACAATAACACGGAAAGGAGGTGCAAGGCTCACTGTGGAATATCACGCAATGTCAGCTCCTGCACTGTTGGAACGTTGTAGTTCTGGAACAGTGATCCTGATTCAGTGAAGGAAAGTGCATTCTGATGTGGTCTCTGGTGCGGAGAATGGTCGGCCCAGATCTATGGTGCTACATTCCTCTGTCTGAGGTGCGCTCCTAACTCGTGAGGTTCTGTACCTGCAGTGGAGCCTCCCTGAACTCACCCCCGTAATTCAATCTTTGAAGGTTTACAATCAATAATCGCTGAACGGAAAATGACAGTCAATTTCATGCGCTTTTAATGAACAAGGATGTGAGAAAACAAATGTGCGAGGGCAGCATGATTGCGCACAGGGCGGTACGGTGGCCCAGTGGTTAGCACTGCTGCCTCACAGCGCCCAGGGACCCGGGTTCAATTCTGGCCTTGCCCATGTGGAGTTTGCACGTTCTCCCCACGTCTGTGTGGGTTTCCTCGGGATGATCCAGGTTCCTCCCACAAAGATGAGCAGGTGAGGTGGATTGGTCGTGGTAAAATTGCTCCTTGGTGTCCAAAGTTATGCAGGTTAGATGGGGTTACGGGGATACGAGATGGAGGTGAGCCTAGGTGGGGTGTTCCATCAGAGGGTCGGTGCAGACTCGATGGGCTGAATGGCCTCCTTCGGCATGTCTCAAACAAACCTTATGAGTGCATCACTCCCTTCACAGCTTCAGGGCATCGAAACACTTAACAACAATGCAGCCAGTTCCGTGCCTGGGGACTGGGACTTTTTCATTTGTAAATGTTTTTATTAAGTTCTTCCCATTTAGGGCAGCACGGTGGCCTAGTGGTTAGCACAACTGCCTCACGGCGCTGAGGTCCCAGGTTCGATCCCGGCTCTGGGTCACTGTCCGTGTGGAGTTTGCACATTCTCCCCGTGTCTGCGTGGGTTTCGCCCCCGCAACCCAAAAATGTGCAGAGTCGGTGGATTGGCCACGCTAAATTGCCCCTTAATTGGAAAAAATAATTGGCTAATCTAAATTTAAAAAAAAAAAAGTTCTTCCCATTTTATATAAAATTACAGAACATACAAACAAATACCTTTAACAAAACACCAGCCCCTTACAAATTTCCCCCAGGGGACTGGGATTTTAATAGGAAAAGGGAAATGATATAGCTATAGTTTCAGATTTAGTGACACGAGCTTTAATGGAGAATCATACAGTCAGTTTGTACACAGGGATCGGGATGTTCCATTTCGGTGCTCCGATTGTTCTTTGGGACAATGTGTGGAGTCGCCGCCAGCACTGCAGCGCTCTCAATGGCAGATCAAGGCTCCGGACAGCCTGAATTTGTAATATATTCTGTACTTTAAATCACATCTTTCTGTATATAGTTCTCCACCACCCCCGCGGACTCAATTTTTAACAGGGGGTGAATGTGGTAGTCACCACTGATATATATATTGTATAGAGGATGTCGATGTAGGTGCTTTATTGTAAGGCCCTGTACTACAGGTACGGGGGTAGATCCCTGCCTGCTGGCTCCGCCCAGTAGGCGGAGTATAAATATGGGTGCTCCCCGTACAGCAGCCATTTCGCTAGCTGCTGTAGGAGGCCACACATCTTAGTGTAATAAAGCCTCGATTGCATCCAACTCTCGTCTTTGTGTAATTGATTGTGCATCACAATGTTGTGGGAAATTGTGAAACTGCAGCTTCTGACTTCCGATTAGAATCTTCCCACCTTCGAAGATGTTCAGGTGTCGGGACCATTTCTGGATTGCGAGACTGACGGTCAGCAAGACTCGCCCTCCGACGCAATCTTCCGAGAGGCGGCTAATTAAGAAGCCGCCACCGGAAACTAACGGGCGTCAGGGTCAATCGGAGTGCTCGAGGCTGTGGACAGCCTGCAGCTCTCCCAGCAGAGTTGGGTGCTGCCGATGTGGGTGGGGAGGGCGCGGGGGCAACTCAAGGTGGAGGCATTGGCTGAGAGTTTCTGAAAGTGTTAAATGTGGCAGCTGCCAGGCCATTGTGGATTGGGGATCCTCTCCTTGGGTTGGCTTACAGCGGAAACTATGACCCTCTGATCTCTGCAGCTCTGGGATGGGAGATTGAAAGGATGCCTCACCGACCCTGGAAGATCCCAATCGTGTCATCAGTTTTCCCCTTAGTAAGCAGTTGTGTATATATGTGTCTGCATTATAGGACGCTCAGGGAGTCCAAGTTGCTATGGCATTGTGCAATTTACATGCATGTCATAGCCAGGAGCCAGGAATCATGATTGTAGAAGCTCCGATACTCTCCAACATCACGTGGTTGACCAGGAATTTCACCTTCCCTTGCCGCCTGCCACTGGTGTGTGTTGGAAGGAAAAGGGGAAAAAAAAACTTGGAAATGTGGGCAGCACGGTAGCATAGTGGCTAGCACTGTGGCTTCATAGCGCCAAGGTCCCAGGTTCTATGTTCCATGAAGACTGCCCGTAAGTCGTGTCTAAACTGGTCTTGTCTGCATTAGAATGGAGCTCCACTATTACCGATTGTCAGAGGGACCTGGCAATTTTGAACTGGCTCTTCCTTCTAGCAAGGGTTTGCATTTTGAAAATCAACCTGCTTGGTCGGGTTGTGAATGCTCTTGGTTATCAGGCCCTGGGGTAGGAGTACAAAGCAAGAACTTAGAGACAGGAATAAAGTAGAAGTTGCCTTCGTCCCAGATGACCATGGGCTGCTTTCCCCTTTGAGGGGGAAGAGATGACCTGCGGTGATTTAACCTGAGGATCACCACACCTCAGGCGAGGAGCAAGGCTGAGAAGGCGGGGCCTTCATGAATAAACTCAGCCGGTATGGGAGTTGAACCTGTGCTGTTGGAGTTGCTCTGCATCATGAACCAGGGGCGGGATTCTCCGCGAACCGGCAGAGTGGGCTGCTCCGGCGCCAAGGAGTGGCGTGAACCACTCCGGCGTCGGTCTGCCCCGAAGGTGCGGAATCCTCTGCACCTTCAGGGGATAGGCCGGCGCCGGAGTGTTAGGTGCCGCGCCAGCCGTCGCAGAAGAGCCTCTGCCGACCGGAGCAAGTTGGCACATGCGCGGGGACGCCAGCGTGTACTGGCGTCATGCCAGCGCATGCGCAGGGGGGTTCTTCTCCACGCCGACCATGGCGGAGGTTGACGGCAGCCGGTGCTGTCAGTATCGACACCTACTTCATTCTAATTAGCTACCTGGGCGACACGTTGGCACAGTGCTGAGCCTCACAGTGCCAGAGACCTGGGGTCGATTCCGACCTCGGGTGACTGCCTGTGTGGAGTTTGCGCTATCTTTCCATGTCTGCGTGGGTTTCGTCCGGTGCTCCGGTTTCCTCCCACAGACCAAATATGTGCAGGTTAGATGGATTGGCCATGGTAAATTCGCTCTACGTGGGTTTACGGGGATAGGGAGGGGGATTGGGCCTGTGTGTGGCGCTCTTTCGGAGGGTCGGTGCAGACTTGATGGGCCGAATGGACTCCTTCAGCACTGTGGGATTCTAGGAGACCCGCGACTGCCGGGTGGTTATCCCGTGCCAGTCTGAGCCTGCCTTCCACAAGGCGAGACAGACAACCTGCCGTGCAACGCCCCCACCCTCTCCCCGTCAAATCCGCCTCCACATGGCTCTTTATTCCAACGGTTGGTGGGGCAGTCCCCGACGGAGATGCCTTTTCCCTGCCGTGCATCCTCAAGAGCGAGTGTTGGAGTGGAAAACGGTGACCTGATGTCGTAGAGGTTCAGCGTTAAGTACCCAGGCATCGAACCCCTGGGCAGGCAGCAGCAGCAGTAGCATTGCCGGCCTATTTGTACAGGCTGTTCCCTGGGGGAGTGCAGGGGGGGGGGGGGGGGGGGGGGGGGATCAGTAGAAATGTATTTTTTAATCCATGGGAACCCAGTCTGAAAGGCTTTCAGCAGCACCCCCATCCTCACAGCAACATGCGTATCCGGGAACTGTGACAAGAAAGAATAGACAGAGAAAGTGCAGCTGGGAGGCTTTATGTTTACTTGGCCATTGCTAAAGGTCAGTCTAGGGAACAGTAACTAGCTACAAGGATTCTTCTCATCTCCATTCACTTTGCTTCAGACAGTGGCACTGGTCCCACCTGGGAAGAAGGAATTAAACCTGGGACACTGGAAATCCCACCGCAGAGAATTAACCCTTCCATTTACCTGATACTTCGGCAACAGGGGAAGGAAATTCACCCTTTTATTCAGATTTCTTGGCTGGTGGGTGGGAGGGGTGGTGTAATTCGACTCAGATGGCATCACACCTGACACCCGTTACACGCCCTGGGCGCGATTCTCCAAAATGGAGACGAAGTGTTCGCGCCGTCGTGAACAAAATGGGCGTGGGGACTACCGATTCTGACCCCCACAGGGGGCCAGCACGGCGCTGGAGCGGTTCACGCCGCTCCAGCCTCCCTTCCCGGCGCCAAATGGGCGCCGCGTCAACCCACGCATGCGCAGTTGGGCCGCGCCAACGGACTTCTCAACGTTCCGACCCCTACGCAACATGGGGTTCGGGGGCCGGAAGCGGAACAGAGTAGGCCCGAGGGGGGGAGAGGCCAGCCCACCGATCGGTGAGCCCCGATCGCGGTCCAGACCCCATCGGAGGCCCCCCCACCCACTCCGTGAAGGAGCGCCTTTCCCCGCCCCACAGGCCGCCCCCCGATCTTTCGCACAGAGTTCCCGCCGGCAGCGACCAGGGGTGAACAGCGCCGGCGGGACTCTGCCATTTCCGCGCGGCCGCATGGCCCTTCCAGGCCGGAGAATCGGCGGACAATGGCCCGCGACCGGCGCCATGCCAAATGCGCCAGCGCAAATGGCGCCGATTCTCCGCACCTCGGAGAATCGGACGCCGGCGTCGCGGCGTTGTAGTGCGGTTGCGGCGATTCTCCTGCCTGGTGCGAGGCTGGGAGAATAGCGGCCCCTGTCATCGATGTTGCCTTCAATGAACCAAACAGTGCAGCAAGGTGGCACAGTGGTTAGCACTGCTACATCACAGTGTCAGGTACCCCGTTTCGATTCCCGGCTTGGGTCACTGTCTGTGTGGAGTTTACATGTCCTCCCCGTGTCTGTGTCGGTTTCCTCCGGGTGCTCCGGTTTCCTCTCACAGTCCAAAGATGTGCAGGTTAGGTGGATTGTCCATGCTAAATTGCCCCTTAGTGTCCAGGGATGTGCCGGTTAGGTGAGGTTACAGGGATAGGGCGGGGGAGAGGGCCTAGGTAGGATGCTTTTTCAGAGGGTTGGTGCAGACCTGATGGGCTGAATGGCCTCCTTCTCCACTGTAAGGATTCTATGTTTGACTGGCAGCCAATGCGATGTTACCCATTCGATGCTGGCACCTCAGTCGGATTTCACCACTGCCATGTCGTCTTCCCCCCCACCCATGCCCCCCCACCACCACCACCCCTCCTACCTCTGCCTCTTTTCAGCTGCTGTAACATTGGCATCAATGTGGACCTGGTGTTTCCCTGGCACGCCACGCTGTGGGCTGACAGACCTGATTACAAACTTACCTGATCAGCAAATGTTCAGCGTCTAGGGCGATCCTTTGTTTTGAAAGAATGAAGTGGTGTCACCCATGAACAGCGGCCTGAGTCAATTAACCAGATTCTTTCAGGTGAAACGATGAGCTGCGGCCTCAACGTCACTCTTTTGTGGGCCCGGCAGATCCCAGGTTTCGAAGAGGATCAGGACAGTGGCCATGTATCCTGGCCGATATTTATCCCTGATCCAACATAATTGAATCAGATTATCTGGTCATTATCTCCTTGCTGTTTTTGGGATCTTGCTGTGTACAGATTGCCTGCCATGTTTCTGACATTACAGCAGCGACTGTACTTTAGAATAATAAGTCAGCTGTATCGTCCTTTGGGACGCTCCCGAGGTCAGGAAAGACGTCAGAGGATTACATGTTGTTCCTTTTCTTTCTTTTACTCCGGAGTATTTGCCACTGGACGTATGGGTTTCATGTTTCTGAGATCGGTCACTGCAATGTTACTGACGTCACTGGGAAGCACAATGCAGGAAGGAACCTCGCTGAGCACTCTATCCCCAAATTTAACAGAGGTCCTCTGCTGGTGAGGCACAGCCCCCTGGCATCTTCTTGGGTTACCACGTGCCTCCTGTTGTTTGTTGGGCCAGAAACAATAGCATAGTGGTTAGCACAGTTGCTTCACAGCTCTAAGGTCCCAGGTTCGATTCCCAGCTTGGCTCACTGTCTGCGCGGAGTCTGCACATCCTCCCCGTGTGTGCGTGGGTTTCCTCCGGGTGCTCCGGTTTCCTCCCACAGTCCAAAGATGTGCAGGTTAGGTGGATTGGCCATGCTAAATTGTCCTTAGTGTCCAAGAAGGGTGGGGTGGCATTGCTGGGTTGCGGGGATGGGGTGGAGGCGTGGGCTTGGGTGGGGTGCTCTTTCCGGGGGCCGGTTGCAGGCTCGATGGGCCGAATGGCCTCCTTCTGCACTGTAAATTCTATGAGTCTATGAAACTGACTGAGAACCCGGGAATAAAAACCATCAATAGAAAAAAAAAATTGGCAATGGCATCACGCTTTTTACACGCAGTGGGCATCTTCAAAATCTCTGCTATACAGCATTACGATCCCGAACCAGGCCCCAACAGTTGCTAGGATACCGGACAGAAACCCCAATATTTTATTTTAACTTGTAAGACTGTGAGGAAAGGATACTTCATTCCAGGAGTGACTCCATGCACAAACAGGGATTTGGTACATTAAATCAAACTTTATTACCAACATAGGATTAAAATAACTTTCACATCGTACAACGAATAGCTTTCAATTCCCAGTTAAACAATGCTTAACAATAAAATTAAACACTTTATCTCCCAACTGCTATCTTGTTATCTCCAATCAAGCAAAAACCATCTCAGTTCAAACCCCACTTGTAATTAAAGTTAGCAAGCTGAAGATTATTTGCCAAACATTGGATAGAAATCTTCCGAGACTGCTGGAAGAGATGGACCTGACACCCTGTCGGAATAATATAGAATTTCTGGCGGTATTCTTCTGAAGCTGCCTCTCAGCTCACCTTCAGCTAAAAACTGAAAACCGCACACCTGACTGCTTCAGCCCTGGCTCCTCCCATTAATGACATCACCTCTATCCCGATAACTGGGTTATCCCATTAACTGTGCTATGGCCACCTGGCTAAGGCTAAACACAAAGGGCGGGATTCTCCATTTCTGAGATTAAGCGTTGACGCCAACAGAGAATCCGTGGACTTTCACGACAGAAAGATCGGCGCCACAGCTGCACCGATTCTGCTCCTGTTAAGGGGCGAGCACGTGGAACACAATCGATTCGAATGAAAAGCGGTGCGGGATTAGCTGGGTCCGTGATTGACACTCGGGAGGCTGACAAGCTACAGACACACATACATTTTACACTCCCCACACACACTTATCCCAGCCATGAATATGGCACTGGTTGAGCTGGAGCGTTCCCATACAGCTGATAGGCCAGAGGGCATATATGACCCGTGGCACCAGGTTCAAAGTGGGCTGTTAGCGGTGTGCTCAGCTGCATGGCTGCCTTGCCGGCTGAAGCAATGGTGTTCCGTGTCCGTCCACCCCGACCCACAGCCCAACTCTTGGCCACCCTCACCCCCTCCGCTACTCCCTTCAGCCTTGGCAGAAGACCCCAGCCAGCGGCACAACTGTCAGCAAACTATGGCGCTGTTGGACACTTTCTGCATCCCTTCTCTCTCCCCCCCTTAGCAGCTGCCACGCCACTTTCACAATGTTTAAATGCACCAGTGAACCACGTTGTCGGAAACTTGGCCCACCAGAGGAAGATAATCGCGGATGCCCCTGAGAATACCGGGTTGGGTCCGCTAATGACATGCAAACAGTGCTTACTGTCGGTGCAGAGTGAAATGCATTGACACCGTTTTCGAGGTGACAAAGAATCGCGATTTGACGTCAAATTGGCGCCTGCTGCAATTTTGGCGTCGGAAGCAATTCTCCGCCCAATCGCATTTCCCCATTTCGGCGCCCCATAACGGAGAATCCCGCCCAAATCCCGTCTCTAATTATCTACTCCCCAGCGAACCTTCTTTCCATAAACAAAATTCCATTCGCCCTATTTCAATGACCATTATACGCGGTTGTAATGAATTATGACCTTACTTTTAAGATGCGTTCATCATCCCTTCTGCAGCTCCAGTGTCCGCTTTTCTTTTAAACCAGATTTTTTTTTTAAACTTCACTGTAGTAGAGACACACACTAACCCAGGCTTTGAACCATTACTGCACCAGATACAGATAATACAATATAGATCTGAAATTCCTACATTCATCGCAACAGGAGTTGTGATGAGACTACAAAGAGGAGTCTCTGTTATAACGTCGGGACAGCTGATTTGCAGTCAGCAAACCCAACAATGCTGGCCAGCTCATCTGGGCCACAATGACCAGATGATGTTTCTTTTGTGTTGTTGACTGAGGGATAAATATTGGCCAGGACACCAGGAATAACTCCTCCACTCTTCAAAATAGCAACCATGGGATCTTTTACATCCATTCAGGCAAGCAAGCAGATGCAGCCTCAGTTTAACATTTAATTTGAAGGACGGTGCAATGCTCCCTCAATTTCTTGCACTTGAGTGTTTTGCACTTTGTTACATCCTGGACCAGACCTCAACAGAGGCTCGGAAGGGCGGCACGGTGGCACAGTGGTTAGCATTGCTGCCTACGGCGCTGAGGACCCGGGTTCGAATCCCGGCCCTGGGTCACTGTCTGTGAGGAGTTTGCACATTCTCCCCGTGTCTGCGTGGGTTTCACCCCCACAACCCAAAGATGTGCAGGTTAGGTGGATTGGCCACGTTAAATTGCCCCTTAATTAGAAAAAATGAATTGGATATTCTAAATTTATAAAAAAAAACAGAGGCTCGGATACCGAACAGAAGCCCAAATATTTTATTTTAATTTGTAAGAGTGAGGAAAGGTATTTTCACACTCAAATAGGGATGTGGTATATTAAAACAAAATTTACTAATAATACGGTGTTACTAACTTTAACATCATAAAGACAAATAGCTTTCAATTACCAGTCAAATAATGCTTAGCGAACCAATCTTACATTTATCTCCCCTCCAACAAAAACCCATCTCAGGTCACAATCCACTTGTAAATACAGTTCGCCGACTCAGGAATACTTGATGTAACCAGATGTCTTGGATAATCCACTCTGAGAAAGAAAGATCCTTCAGGGACCAGCTGCAGATTCTTGCCTGTCTCGAATACTGTTTAAAAATTGTTATTAAATTATTTCGAAATTTGTTCATGGGATGTAGACATCGTCGGTTAGGTCAGCCCATCGCTAATTGCCCCTTGAGAAGGTGGTGGTGAGCTCTTTGAACCACAGCAGTCCATGTGGTGTAGGTACACCCACCGTGCTGTTAGGGAGAGAATACCAGAATGTTGACCCCGCGACAATGAAGGAACAGCCGATATATTTCCAAGTCAGGATGTTGAGTGACTTGGAGGGGAACCTCCAGGTGGTGGGGTTCCCATCTGTCTGCTGCCCTTGTCCTTCTAGATGGTAGTGGTTATGGGTTTGGAAGGTGCTGCCCAAGGAGCCTTGGCAAGTTCCTGCAGTGCATCTTGTAGATGCTACACACTGTCCTCACAGTTCTAATGATGATACATGCAGCAGTATCCCAATGTACGAATAAAAGAGGATAAATATTTATTCTCAAGTTTCAGCAGCACATATCTGTTTTTCTTTGTGTCCAAATAATTGTTAAGAAGGAACGGAGAAAATGAATTTTAAAACCTTTTCCAGGTAAAACCTGAAACAAAATTGTTTAGTGTTGCCTTGGCGAGAGAGAGAGTGAGAGAGAAAGAGAGAAACGTTTACTCAAAGTTCTGTTATTTTTGCTGGAACCCATTACAAATTGATTGCACTGTGCCGTGTGTTCCACTGCCCCACCTCTAACTTTGCTCCAGATGGGAATCAGAGTGGTTTCCTTCTGCAGATAACACACCCAGTCACGCACATTAAATAAAAGACACAGGATATTAAATACGATACAACACATCCATTTTGAAGGGCATATCAGATGCAATTGTTTTAAGAACAAAGTCCTATAGCCCCAGCTGTCACTAGTTCCCTTCACCCCTGACAGATTCGGAAACCTCCAGCTGACGACCCTTAACTGCCTTCCCTCAGATGTTGCACGCCACTTGGGAGAAGGCACCGAGGCAGAAAGGGCACAGCATTTACTCTAGGTAGGGGAACCTGGAGTATTGTACATAGTTTTGGTCCCCTTATTTGAGGCAAGATGTAGTGGCATTGGAGGCAGTTCAGAGGAGGTTCATTAGATTGATTCCAGAGATGAGGGGTTTGTCGTATGAGGAGAGGCCTATACAGTTCAGGCCTATATTCTCCAGAGTTTAGAAGAATGCGGGGAGATCAAATCGAGGTATACAAGATGCGAAAAGGTATGGATAAAGTAGACGTGGGGAGCAGATGCTTTCTCTTGTGGGGCATTCTAAAATGATAGGCCATAATCTGAGAATAAGAGGTGGCAAATTTAAAACAGATTTGAGGAAAAGCTACTTCTCCCAAAGGGTTGTGAATCTGTGGAATTCGCTCCCCCAGAGTGCGGTGGATGCTGGGACAGTGAGTAAACTTAAGGAGGAGTTAGACAGATTTTTAATTGGTATTGGGTTGAAGGGTTATGGAGAACGGGGAGGACGGTGGAGTTGAGGCCAGGATGGGATCAGCCACGATCACATTGAGGGTGTGAGGCTCGAGAGGCTAAATTGCCGACTCCCGCTCCTAGGCCATGTGTTCCAGGGAGGAGATGCTCTGGCTGATTTCGCAATCCAGCTCTTGGTCTGTAGCATTGTAGGTAGCAGATGAGGAACATATCAGCCATGATAGAATGGCGGAGTAGATTCGATGGACCAAATGGCCTGATCCTGCTCCTATATCTTATGAACTGGTGATATCACTCACCACGGTAATATCGCTGGTACTGGTAAGCCAGCCACCCAGGCTAATGTTATGGGCGGGGCTTCAGGTTCAATTCCGACCATTGCAGTACTTAAATTCAATTATTTTTTAAAAACTTGTAATTTAAAGCCATTCCACCAAAGTGGTGGCCGTGAAGCTATCATCGATTGTCATAAAAAGCCATTTTGGTTCAAAAATGCCCTTTAGGGGAAGAAATTGGTTGAAAGTATAAAAGGAGAAATTGGTCGCACCACCACTGACCGAGCTGGCTGAGTCCTGAAGGATGTATCTGCCAGACTGGGCAAACAACAGTGAAGCAAAAGGACTGAGATATACCTGGCTTAGCTCTCACCCACAGACCTATTGCAGATACATCTCAACATGGCACCACTGATGGGAGTGACCACTGCACAGTCCTTGTGGAGAAAGTCCTGACTTCACACTTAAGATGTTGCTCATTCCGCTGTGCGAAATTGGATACATTCACCGGGGTCCAGCAGTCCAAAACTTGGCATTCATGAGGCATTGTGGGCTACCAGTAACTTGTATTGAACCACAATCTGACACCTCACAGACCAGCAAATCACTCACACTACCATTGTTCATTTTGTTGTTTCACTTCCTGCACCTAAGGCACGATGGAACATTCATCTGTTCCCACAGCTAATTTTCTTTCCTGAAACAGGTCACCAGCCTGTCGCCAGAGGCTCATAGCTTAAGTGGTGCTACTCCACATGAAGCATGGCTGACTAGGTGTCTCTCCCACTGTTACTGCCCTGCGTGTTGGGATGATGTTGCAGGTATGTAGTAAGCCTGTTGGCTATGTTCAGAAGGCACCTTCCTTGGCCAACAGTGACAGTGAAAGAACAGAGATTTATTTCCAAAGTCAGTGGGTGATTTGGTGGGGAACTTGCAGGGGATCTGCTGCCCTTCTCCTTTTAGATTGCGGAGGTGATGGAGTTTGAAGGTGCTGTTGAAGGAATGCTCTCCACTTACCTGGATGAGTGCAGCTCCAACAACATTCAAGAAACTCAGTATCACCAAGGACAAAGCAGCCCCTTTTGATTGCCACCCCTTCCACCAATGTTCACTCCCTTCACCACTGACAAACAGTGGCAGCTCTGTATGTGTGCCACCTACAAAATGTACTGTCGGAACTCGTCTGGAAGGACAAGGGCAGCAAACACATGGGAACACCTGGAAGTTCCTCTCCAAGCCCCTGACCATCCTGACTTGGAAATATGATGCACATTGGCAACAGTGTGTATCGTCTTCAAAATACACAGCAGGAACTCAACGCGACTCCTTCAACACCACCTTCCAAAGCCATGGGGCGGGATTCTCCGCTTTTGAGACTGAGTTGACACCGACGCAGGATTTGTGGACTTTCACGACAGCAAAACTGGCGCCGAGCCTGGATCGTTTCAGCGACTGTGGAGAGGCTAGCACCGGCGCCACGTGATTCCAATGAAAAATAATGTGAGATTCCCAGGTCCGCGATTGACACTTGGGAGGCTGACAAGCTGCAGCCGCATATACACACTTCACTCCCCACGCACACCATCCCAGCCAGCCAGCCACACTGGTTGTGTGGAGTGCACCCATACAGCTGATAGATCGCCTGGGGCCAGTGGACACCTATGGGGTGTCTGTGAGGACACCCATATGACCTGTGGCACTAAGTTCACTGTGGGCAGTCAGTGGCGTGTACAGCTGCATGTCTGCCTTGCCGACTGTGGCAATGGTGCTCCATGCGCGTCCACTCAGACCCCACAGCTCACCTCCTGGCCAACCCCCCCCCCCACTACTCTCCCCAGCCCTGGCAGAAGCCCCCCATCCATCGTAACAACTGCCAGCAAACTATGGCGATGCTGAACACTGTCCGTATCCCCTCTTTCCCTCAGCAGCCACCACGCCGATTTCCCGATTTTTAAAAGCACCAGTGAACCGTGCCTTCAGAAATTCAACCCATCAGAGGCAGAGAATCGCGGAGAGCCCCCGAAAATATCGGGTCACTAATGATCTGCAAACAGTGTTTACTGTAGGTGCGTTCTGGAACGCATTGACGCCGCTGTTGACTTGATGGGAAAATGGGATTTGATGTCAAATTGACACCCGCCGTGATTTTGGAGTCAGATTAATAATAATAATCTTTATTGTGTCACAAGTAGGCTTACATTAACACTGCAATTAAGTTACTGTGAAAAGCCCCCAGTCGCCAAAGTCCGGCGCCTGTTCGGGTACACAGAGGGTGAATTCAGAATGTCCAATTCATCGAACAGTCTTTCGGGACTTGTGGGAGGAAACCGGAGCATCCGGAGGAAACCCACGCAGACACGGGGAGAACGTGCAGACTCCACACAGTGACCCAAGCTGGGAATCAAGCCCGGGACCCTGGAGCTGTGTAGCAACAGTGCTAACCACTGTGCTACCGCGCTGCCCTGTTGACTTAGCCAGTGAAGCTCACATCTGGTAAATGATATATTTTTTAATTGATATATAGTATGCAATAGATGCGTAGATTTGAGTCATCCAGATTGCAAACATTAGCTCCGTGCTCTCACCACAGAGGCTGTCTGATCCGCTGACATTGTTCGGCACCTTTCTGGATTTGATTCAAATTCCAGCACCCGCGCACACAGATACACACACATAGACACACACACACACACACACACAGAAAGACACACACATAGACACACACACACACACAGATACACACACACACACACACACACACATAGACACACACATAGACACACACACACACACAGAAAGACACACACATAGACACACACACACAGATACACACACACACTGATAGACACACACATAGACACACACAGATACATACATACACACACAGATACACACACACACAGATACACACACACAGATAGACACACACAGACACACACACAGATACACACACAGATACACACCCACAGACAGATACACACACAGATAGACACACACACAGATACACACACACATAGACACACACACAGATCACACACACAGATAGACACACAGACACACACAGATACACACACACATAGGCACACACACAGATACACACCCACACACAGATACACACACATACACACAGATACACACACACAGATACACACACACAGAGACACACACACAGATACACACACACAGATACACACACACACACAGATACACACACACAGATAGACACACACACAGATACACACACACAGAGACACACACACAGATACACACCCACACACAGATACACACACACACATGGCCACACACACAGATACACACACAGATACACACATACATACAGATACACACATACACACACAGATAGACACCCACACACAGATACACACACATACACATGGCCACACACACAGATACACACACACACAGACACACACACAGATACACACAGATACACACACACATAGACACACACACAGATACACACACACAGATACACACACACAGATACACACATACACACACATAGACACACACACAGATACACACATACACACACAGGTACACACACACACAGATACACACACACATAGACACACACAGATACACACACACAGATACACACACACATAGACACACACACAGATACACACACACAGACACACACATAGACACACACACAGATAGATACACATCCACACACAGATGCACACACACATAGACACACACAGATACACACATACACACACAGATACACACCCACACACAGATAGACACCCACACACAGATACACACACAGATAGACACCCACACACAGATACACACACATAGATACACACACACAGACACCCACACACAGATACACACACATAGATACACACACACAGATACCCACACACAGATACACACACAGACACCCACATATAGACACACACAGATACACACATACACATATAGACACACACAGATGCACATATACCTATATAGCCCAGACCTCATATACCTGTCCAGTGTGCGTACAATGGTTAACCCGAGACCTGTGTACTGCACTTCACACAGAAATAATTGTATTCACACAGAGTTTTAACACACTCTGGGGTTCAAGCCAAAATATGGACTGCGTTTGAAGAGAGTTATTGTGGACAAAACAAACGCCAGTCTAATAGCACGGAGTCAAGTCGCAGTGAGTGAGATGACTGGGCAGCTAATTGTTTATTTTGTTTCTCGCCGTCTTGTTTGGGGCTGTGAGCCAAGGCATGGGGAAGGGGGGGGGGGGGGGGGGGGGAGATGAGAGGAGTGTTGCTGCTGGCCCCTCACAACAGCCTCACTTCCTCTCACCTCTCTAAGCTGAGAGTGTGCTGTGTGAGATGGAGCCAGGCAGAGTTCCCCTCCTGGGCTGCTCACACATACAGGGAGCTGGCTCACTCTCACACACAGGGAGCTGGCTCACTCACACATACAGGGAGCTGGCTCACTCTCACACACAGGGAGCTGGCTCACTCACACACAGGGAGCTGGCTCACTCTCACACACACAGGGAGCTGGCTCACTCACACACACAGGGAACTGGCTCACTCACTCTCACACACAGGGAGCTGGCTCACTCACACACACAGGGAACTGGCTCACTCTCACACACAGGGACCTGGCTCACTCACACATACAGGGAGCTGGCTCACTCTCACACACAGGGAACTGGCTCACTCACACACAGGGAACTGGCTCACTCCCACACACAGGGAACTGGCTCACTCTCACACACAGGGAACTGGCTCACTCTCACACACAGGGAACTGGCTCACTCACACACACAGGGAACTGGCTCACTCACACACACAGGGAACTGGCTCACTCTCACACACAGGGAACTGGCTCACTCTCACACACAGGGAACTGGCTCACTCACACACACAGGGAACTGGCTCACTCTCACACACAGGGAGTTGGCTCACTCTCACACACAGGGAACTGGCTCACACACACATACAGGGAGCTGGCTCACTCTCACACACAGGGAGCTGGCTCACTCACACACACAGGGAACTGGCTCACTCACACACACAGGGAGCTGGCTCACTCACACACACAGGGAGCTGGCTCACTCTCACACACACAGGGAACTGGCTCACTCTCACATACAGGGAGCTGGCTCACTCTCACACACAGGGACCTGGCTCACTCACACATATAGGGAGCTGGCTCACTCTCACACACAGGGAACTGGCTCACTCCCACACACAGGGAGCTGGCTCACTCACACACACAGGGAGCTGGCTCACTCACACACACAGGGAACTGGCTCACTCACACACACAGGGAACTGGCTCACTCACACACAGGGAACTGGCTCACTCACACACACAGGGAGCTGGCTCACTCACACACACAGGGAACTGGCTCACTCACACACAGGGAACTGGCTCACTCACACGCACAGGGAGCTGGCTCACTCTCACACACAGGGAACTGGCTCACTCACACACACAGGGAGCTGGCTCACTCACACACAGGGAGCTGGCTCACTCACACACACAGGGAACTGGCTCACTCTCACACACAGGGAGCTGGCTCACTCACACACACAGGGAGCTGGCTCACTCACACACACAGGGAGCTGGCTCACTCACACACACAGGGAACTGGCTCACTCTCACACACAGGGAACTGGCTCACTCACACACAGGGAACTGGCTCACTCACACACACAGGGAGCTGGCTCACTCACACACACAGGGAACTGGCTCACTCACACACAGGGAACTGGCTCACTCACACGCACAGGGAGCTGGCTCACTCTCACACACAGGGAACTGGCTCACTCACACACACAGGGAGCTGGCTCACTCACACACAGGGAGCTGGCTCACTCACACACACAGGGAACTGGCTCACTCTCACACACAGGGAGCTGGCTCACTCACACACACAGGGAGCTGGCTCACTCATACACACAGGGAGCTGGCTCACTCACACACACAGGGAACTGGCTCACTCTCACACACAGGGAACTGGCTCACTCACACACGGGGAGCTGGCTCACTCTCACACACAGGGAACTGGCTCACTCTCACACACAGGGAACTGGCTCACTCTCACACACAGGGACCTGGCTCACTCACACATACAGGGAGCTGGCTCACTCTCACACACAGGGAACTGGCTCACTCACACATACAGGGAGCTGGCTCACTCTCACACACAGGGAACTGGCTCACTCTCACACACAGGGAACTGGCTCACTCTCACACACAGGGAACTGGCTCACTCTCACACACAGGGAACTGGCTCACTCACACACACAGGGAACTGGCTCACTCTCACACACAGGGAGCTGGCTCACTCTCACACACAGGGAGCTGGCTCACTCACACACACACAGGGAACTGGCTCACTCACACATACAGGGAACTGGCTCACTCTCACTCACAGGGAACTGGCTCACTCACACACACAGGGAACTGGCTCACTCACACACGCACACAGGGACCTGGCTCACTCACACATACAGGGAGCTGGCTCACTCTCACACACAGGGAACTGGCTCACTCACACACACAGGGAACTGGCTCACTCACACACACACAGGGAACTGGCTCACTCTCACACACAGGGAACTGGCTCACTCTCACACACAGGGACCTGGCTCACTCACACACACACAGGGAGCTGGCTCACTCACACACACACAGGGAGCTGGCTCACTCTCACACACAGGGAACTGGCTCACTCACACACACACAGGGAGCTGGCTCACTCTCACACACAGGGAGCTGGCTCACTCTCACACACAGGGAACTGGCTCACTCACACACACACAGGGAGCTGGCTCACTCACACACACAGGGAACTGGCTCACTCTCACACACAGGGAACTGGCTCACTCACACACACAGGGAACTGGCTCACTCTCACACACAGGGAACTGGCTCACTCACACACACACAGGGAGCTGGCTCACTCACATACACAGGGAACTGGCTCACTCTCACACACAGGGAACTGGCTCACTCTCACACACACAGGGAGCTGGCTCACTCACACACACAGGGAACTGGCTCACTCTCACACACAGGGAGCTGGCTCACTCTCACACACAGGGAACTGGCTCACTCTCACACACACAGGGAGCTGGCTCACTCACACACACAGGGAACTGGCTCACTCACACACACAGGGAGCTGGCTCACTCACACACACAGGGAACTGGCTCACTCTCACACACAGGGAGCTGGCTCACTCACACATACAGGGAGCTGGCTCACTCTCACGCACAGGGAACTGGCTCACTCACACACACGCAGGGAGCTGGCTCACTCACATACACAGGGAACTGGCTCACTCACACACACACGGGGAACTGGCTCACTCACACACACAGGGAACTGGCTCACTCTCACACACAGGGAACTGGCTCACTCACACACACAGGGAACTGGCTCACTCTCACACACAGGGAGCTGGCTCACTCACACACACACAGGGAGCTGGCTCACTCACACACACAGGGAACTGGCTCATTCTCACACACAGGGAGCTGGCTCACTCACACATACAGGGAGCTGGCTCACTCTTACACACAGGGAACTGGCTCACTCACACACACACAGGGAGCTGGCTCACTCACACACACAGGGAACTGGCTCACTCACACACACAGGGAACTGGCTCACTCACACACACACAGGGAGCTGGCTCACTCACACACAGGGAACTGGCTCACTCACACACAGGGAACTGGCTCACTCTCACACACAGGGAACTGGCTCACTCACACACACACAGGGAACTGGCTCACTCTCACACACACTCGCTCACTCCAGCCTCCGGCTGCCTTTTTGGCAGCTTCCCAATAACAGTCCCTGGACTGGCTTCCTTTTCGCTGCTGCCTCCAGTCCCTGCCTCACACACACTGGCTCTCAGACTGACTGCGGGGACAGCCTCAGGGTGGGTGGGGGGGGGGGGGCGATGCAAGAGGATCGTCCCGCTCTGTAACCCGGGAACCCATCCCCTTCGTTCCTGGGAGTTCCCAGTTCGGATTTATTTGCTGGGATTTTCTATATTTGTTTTGTTTCGCCGGATGAATCTTTCCGAGTTGCTGGAAGTTTTTTGACGCGAGGGATGGTGCACCTGCTGGGGATTCTCCTGCTGATCCTGCCAAGTTCTCAAGGTGGGAAGCACAGACACACATCGACACACACACACAGAATACACACACACACATAGACACAGAGTACAGACACGCATGGACACACACAGATACACACACGTATAGACACACACACACAGATACACACACATATAGACACACACAGATAGATACACACAGAGACACACATACACATATATAGACACACACACAGAGTCACATAAGCAGATAGACACACATATACAGATAGACAAACACACAGATACACACAGACAGACACACAGGTAGATGAACACACACAGATAGTCAAACACACAAAAACATACACACACAATAACACATTCACAGATAGGCACACATACACAGATACACACTCAGATAGACAAACACACAGATAGCTAAACACACACACACACACATATATACGCACAGTTACACAGTCACAGATAGACACAAACACACAGGTAGGCACACAGACAGGCAAACACACAGCTAGACAAACACACACACAGATGCACTTTCACAGATAGGCAAACACAAAGATAGGCGAATGCACAGATAGACAAACACACAGAGATACATGCTCACAGGTAGACAAACACCCACACAGATTTACACACTTACAGTTAGACAAGCACACACACAGATAACACATACACACACATTGATACTCACACATACACAGTAGTCATACACATGCACAAACATATTTTGAAGGGGTGGCCAATAAGCAGACAGTTTGTCAGGTCACATTCTTTAAAAACAACTTTTGTGTCAATCCGTTTGTCCATTTGCAAGTGCTTCCATCAGAGTGGGTTTTACTCAAGATGTGTGTGGTTAGTGCGTTCGTTCAGGTCTCAGGGGATTGATGGAAAAAGCAATGGTAGTTGTGACTGCCTTTGGGGGTTTGTGTGGATCTGAACTGTAGTTTTCATTACCTGTTGGATATTCCACTTCTTTTGGTTAATCAAACAAACTGTGGGACAAATTAAAAATGCAGTTCCTTAAAGGTATACTGCTTCACAGCAAACATAATCTGGTTTAGCTCACTGGGCTAAATCGCTGGATTTTAAAGCAGACCAAGCAGGTCAGCAGCACGGTTCGATTCCCGTACCAGCCTCCCCGGACAGGCGCCGGAATGTGGCGACTAGGGGCTTTTCAAAGTAACTTCATTGAAACCTGCTCGTGACAATAAGCGATTTTCATTTTTAATTTCATCTCCAAGGAAACTTAAAGCATCAAAACAAAACGTGGCTGAAGGGATTGATAATGCCCCCCAGTCCCCCGTGATGCCCACGGAAGGCTGTGGCGGTGCTCTCGCTGTGTGTGTGTGTGTGTGTGTGTGGCCAGAGAAGGAGAGAGAATTGTCCTGCATTTAGAACCAGAACTCAACCACAAACCACATTCATTGTTTCTACATCAGGAGCTGGGTGAAAGGACCCAGCTGGATTTGGGTCCAGCAAAGCATTGCCTTTTATTGCCAGGGTGTTGGATTGAAAAGTCTGTTGAACCTGTGTAGATCACACAGTGCAGTACAGTACTGCTGACAGTTCCTCGCCATGTTATGCACAGAAAGGTATAGAGGCATTGGAGGGGGTGCAAAGAATGAGTTACAATTATGATACAGGGAATCAGGGAGGTACAGCCATCAGAAAACAAACAGACCGGGTGTCTTTTCTCTTGAAAAGAGAAGAACAAGGGTTACCTAATGGTGTGCTTTAAAACTCTGAAAGGTCCTGAGAGAGAGAGGAAACAGAGCAAATGTTTCCTCTTTTGGGGAAGAGCGTAACCAGAGACATCAATATAAGATTGCTTTCAACCAAGATTTCCAATAGGGAATTCAGAAAAAAAAACTCTCTTTACCCAGAGAGTGGTGAGAATGTGGAACTGATTACCTCAGGAAGTTTTTTTAATTCTTACACGGGATGTGGGTGTCAACAACTGGGCCAGCATTTTGTTGCCCATCCCTTATTGCCCTTGGACTGAGTGGCTTGCTCGGCCATTTCAGTGCCAACCATATTTGCTGGGGTTTTGGAGTCGCGTGTAGGCCAGACCAGGTATGGATGGCAGATTTTCCTCCCTCACGAACCAGACGGGTTTTTACAACGATCAATAGTGGTTGTCACAACCTCCGTAACTGAGACTAGATTTGGATCAATTCATTGAATTTACATTCAATCAGCTGCTGGGGTGTGGGATTTGAACCCATGCCCCTAGAGCATGTGCCTGGGCCACAGGATTACTAGTCCAGTGCCAGTGTTTGAGGAGAATAGTACAGGTGCATTCAAAGGGAAGCTAAACTATGTCTCGGAGAAGGGAATAGAAGGTTACGATGATAGATTTAGACATGGAAAGATGGGTGGAAGCTCAAGTGGAGCCGGCATGGACTGGGTGGGCTGAATGGCCTGTTCTGTGCTGTATAGCTTATGTAGTCCTGTGTAAAGTTTTCTTCTGGGTGCGGTTCGAAAACTAGGGAATGCAGTTGAAAGTTAAGATGTGTGAACTTGAGGCACCAGGGGCAACATTTACTTAAGGCAGGCAGAGGTGGTTTCTCCTTCCTTGAGGGTGGAAGACTGAGGGATGATCCGATTGAGCTGTTTGAAGGACTCAGTAAGCTCACAAGGAAATATTTCCTCTGGTAGGACTATCGGCAAGCATTTGCTCACACAAAGAGTGCTGCTCAATCCCCCAAACAATAGTGGATGTCATGGGACAATTGGAATTCCTGCACTATGCCCGAGAGATTTCATTTGTTGGGCTGGGGAATCAAGGAACATGGAATTTAGTGCAGATGTGTCATAATCCAGCTGAATGGTGGAAGAATCTGAAAGGGCTAGGGACATCTCTTGGTCCCTATGTCCCCTGAAATAGTGGAACAGATTCCCAGAGGACTTTGGGGGTCGGGGTGCGTGGTGGAGTGGCACAGTGAAGACCATTAGAAGATTTAACATGGGCTTCTGGGGTCAATTCTTATCAGAGGCGGTGTCACAGGGTGAATAGTTCACATTAGGGACTTGGTTGGGGGTTTGCTGGAGGTGTATTCAGACGGGGTTTTACCACTGTGACACTGATGGGTAGGTTTGTAGTGAAGGTTAGATTGAGCTGGGCTGCCACACCACCCTCTTATTCTTATTGTTCATGCTTGGTGTGCAGGCGTCACTGGCAAGGCTGGTACTGACTGCCCACATCTAGTTGCCTTCCTCCAACTGCTGAGGCCCATGTGGTGAAGTTGCCCCCACAAAGCTGTTAGCTAGGCGTCTCCAGAGCCTAGACCCAGCATGATTGCGTGGGCAAGCTCGAACGATGTTTGCCTTGGAGGGTAAATTAGTGGCTAAGCTGTTTTCATGCATAAATTGCCTTCTTCCTTTGAGATAGAATGTAGAAAAATACAGCACAGAACAGGCCCTTCGGCCCACAATGCTGTGCCGAAATTTTGTCCCAGATTAAGAACAAATTAATCTCCACCCCATCATTCTACCGTAATCCATGTACCTATCCAACCACTAGAGCAGGCTGTTGGTTTGAGAGGTGTGGTCGAGGAGCCTTTGTGTCTTATGCGCATGGTATGCACTGCTGCAGTGTTGTGTCGGTGATGGAAGGAGCGGATGTATGAATAATTTGGTGGATGGGGTGTCAAACAAGTGGGAAGCTTTGTCCTGGATGCTTTGCTTCTTGAGGGTAGTTGCAGTTGCTGTGGTTGTTTAGCTGCATTGGGCTTACTTGACAAGAATGTGATCATGGGTGGACTGCCTTGTGACTATTGATACATGACAGTAAAATCTCCCTGTAAATTGAGAGAGGTGGATACTCAGTGAGACCTTGGTGTCCTCATGCATTAGTCACTGAAATTAGTGCGCAGGTACAGCAGGCAGCGAAGAAGGCAAATGGCCTTCCTAGCGAGAGGATTTGAATATAAGAATAGAGATTTTTTACTGCAATTGTACAGGGCATTGGTGAGGCCACACCTGGAGTATTGTGTGTAGTTTTGGTGTCCTTATCTGAGGAAGGATGTTCTTGCTATGGGTGGAGTGCAGTGAAGGTTTACCAGGCTGATTCCTGGGATGGCGGACAGTCAGATAAGGAGAGATTAATCGTTTAGGATTTCAATCAATGGAGCTTCAAAGAGTGAGAGAGCATCTCATAGAAACCTATAAAATTCAAACTGGATTAGACAGGATAGATTCAGAACGAATGTTCTCGATGGTGGGGGAGTCCAGAACAAGGGGTAATAGTTTGAGGATAAGGGGTAAACCTTTTAGAACTGAGGTAAGGAGAAATTTCTTCACACACGGAGTGGTGAATCTGTGGAATTCTTTACCACAGAAAGTAGTTGAGGCCAAAACGTGTAATTTCAAGAAGTAATTAGATATAGTTCTTGGGGCTAAAGGGATCAAGGGATATGGGGGGGAGGGCAGGATCAGGTTATTGAACTTGATGATCAGTCACGATCATCTTTTTCTTTTTTTTTTAAATTTAGAGTACCCAATTCATTTTTTCCAATTAAGGGGCAATTTAGCGTGGCCAATCCACCTACTCTGGGCATTTTTTTTGGGGTTGTGGGGGCGAAATCCACGCAGCCACGGGGAGAATGTGCAAACTCCACACGGACAGTGACCCAGAGCCGGGATCGAACCTGGGACCTCAGCGCCGTGAGGCAGTTGTGCTAACCACTAGGCCACCGTGCTGCCCTCAGTCACGATCATAATGAATAGGCTCGAAGGGCCGAATGGCCTCCTCCTGTTTCTTTTTTCAATGTATGGATGTGCTGTGGATAGAAAGTGGGGGGTGGGAGGGAGAACACTTGTATTCTAAGTGAGTTGTAGGCCTCAGATTTACTGGTTGTAATTGGAATAGTAGGTCAGAGTCACATCAGCTGCCACAGTATAATGGGCCATTCTTCAGCAATCGGCGGGTGTTTGTTTGGGATAAGGCGTGCAGGATGAGGAGTGTTTTTACTCACTTCCTCTCCTTGTTCTTATGTTGCTCGGTAAAATAAGTCACATATCCTCTACTACATCAATCCTAAAAAAAAAACACTGAGCAGGACCGTTTTTGCCCTGGAAACCTAATCAGGAAGATTTCGATGAATAACACTTTTTTTTTTTACCTCTCCCCCCCCTCCGCGCGCGAGAGTAGAGATTATTTTCTGTCGAGGTGCCACATCGAAAACGTCAGGGCATTGAAAGGGAGTAAAAGGAAGCATTGGCTGAATGGATTGCTGAGAACTGGGTGTGTGCAGAGTGTGTCCAGCATTTGCTGGAAGTGGCAGAAGCTAAAGAAAAAGATCTGCACCCCCTCCTCCACTCCCTTGAAAAAATGAAAATGGCTTATTGTCACAGGTAGGCTTCAAATGAAGTTACTGTGAAAAGCCCCTAGTCACCACATTCCGCGCCTGTTCGGGGAGGCTGGTACGGGAACTGAACCGTGCTGCTGGCCTGCCTTACATAGAATTTACAGTGCAGAAGGAGGCCATTTGGCCCATCGAGTCTGCACCGGCTCTTGGAAAGAGCACCCTACCCCCTACCCAAGGTCAACACCTCCACCCTATCACCATTACTCAGTAATCCCACCCAACACTAAGGGCAATTTTGGACACTAAGGGCAATTTATCATGGCCAATCCACCTAACCCACACATCTTTGGACTGTGGGAGGAAACCGGAGCACCTGGAGGAAACCCACGCACACACGGGGAGAACGTGCAGACTCCGCACAGACAGTGACCCAAGCCGGGAATCGAACCTGGGACCCTGGAGCTGTGAAGCGATTGTGCTATCCACAATGCTACCGTGGTCTGCTTTCAAAGACAGCTATTTAGCCCTGTGCTAAACCAGCCCCCTAGCTACCACCTTTGGTGTCCGTGCCCTCCATCAACCCACCCCATTCTCCGGAATTGCCTCCATAAAGCCTTCAGGCCTCTCTGTCTTCATTACATTAAAACCCTCCACAGAACCGACTCTTTAACCCCTCTCCCGGTCTCTCCCCTCCCCGATATTAGTTCCTTCTGGCACCCTGACCTTTTTTCTTTAACATCTCCCTGGAAGCTCTTTCCTGTGTTGAAGACCCAAATAAATGGACTTTGTTGTTGTCACAGCGGAGTAATCAAAAACGTTTATTGCATTACCTAAAGAGAAGAGAGATAAACTGATGAACAGACAGAGAGAGAGAGACAGACAGAGAGAGACAGATAGACAGAGATGGAGGGCTGGTTGGGTCTTCCGGTCCCATCAAAGGTGAGTCCTCGTGCCGGGTCACTCGGTGACCAGAAGGAAGGGGCACAAAATCTCATAGAGACACAGAGACAGAGACACAGGCCGAGGGATGAATGGATGGAAGAATGGATGGATGGATGGATAGACGGAAAGAATGGAATCACTACAGTGCAGAAGGAGGCCGTTCGGCCCATCGAGTCTGAGAGAGAAAGAAAGAAAGAATGAGTAATAAGGGGGTCAGGGGTTATGGGAAGAAGGCAGGAGAATGGGGGATGAGAAAATATCTGCCATGATTGAATGGGGGAGCAGACTCGATGGGCCGAGTGGCCTAATTCTGCTCCTATGTCTTATGGCCTTCTGGTCTTAAAGAAAGAAGAGAATCACTGCAGTGCAGAAGGGGGTCATTCGGCCCATCGAGTCTGAGAAAGAAAGAAAGAAAGAAAGAAAGAAAGAAAGAAAGATAAAATACTGCAAATGCTGCAAATCATAAATGAAAACAAAAATGCTGGATATACTCAGCAGGTCAGGCAGCATTTGTGCAGAGAATCAGTCTTAATTTTTCAGGTAAATGGTGATCCTTCATCAGAACTGAGCAAAAATATAAATGTAATAGTTTCAAGCAAGTGAAAGGGTGATACGAAAGGTCTGTGATAAGGGTGAGGGCAGAGAGATTAAATGGCAGACAATAGTTAGTTGTGAATAGTTGGAAAGCAGTCATTCAAATGCAAAGTAATCTTCAAGGAGGTGGCTCATTAGATCCTTCTCCAGGGCAGTCAGGGATAGGAAATAAATGCTGGACTTAGGGGCGGACGGGTGGATGGATGACGTATACAGTTAGCAGAGAAGGAGCAAGCAGAAGATGGTGGGAAGATAGGAATACTGGGCGACAGTGGGATGGGGAGATGAGGGGTGCACGGTTTGAAGGTGAATGGTGAATATGAGAACTTTCCGAGAGAGAGAGAGAGAGCGAGAGATAAAAGAATGGAAATAAGATGGATGAGAGGAAAGATAAAATGAGGACTAAAAGTAAGCTGGAGTACGGAAGAAAGATTTGAGGGAACATCAAAATGCTGATAGATAAAGGACAGAGGATAGCTAAGGTGACAGTTTGCATAAAGTTGCATAGCGATGTAACAAACAATGTCAATCGGGGAGTACAGTGGTACTATCACTGGGCTATCAGACCCAAGACCCAGGCTAGTGCTCTGGGGACCTGGGTTCAAATCTCATTTTTAAATTCAATTTATAAACCTGGAATATGTTTTTTTACATAGAATTTACAGTGCAGAAGGAGGCCATTCGGCCCATCGAGCCTCCACCGGCTCTTGGAAAGAGCACCCTTCCCAACCGCACACCTCCACCCTATCCCCATAACCCAGTAACCCCACCCAACACTAAGGGCAATTTTGGACACTAAGGGCAATTTATCATGGCCAATCCACCTAACCTGCACATCTTTGGACTGTGGGAGGAAACCGGAGCACCCGGAGGAAACCCACGCAGACACGGGGAGGATGTGCAGACTCCGTACAGACAGTGACCCAAGCTGGGAATCGAACCTGGGACCCTGGAGCTGTGAAGCGATTGTGCTATCCACAATGCTACCGTGTTGCTCGTCTCAACAATGGTTGAGGCGCTTGTTGTAACAACCCATCTGGTTCACTCATGCCACTTTAAGGAAGGAAATCTTCCATTCTCAACCTGGTCCGGCCTACATGTGACTCCAGATCCACAGTGATGCAGTTGACTCTTGTGGTGAATGTAATACATGTTAATATATATGTTAATTCACACTGTTGTTGTAAGCGCAGTAGCGCTGTCCTACCACTAGGGGGGAGTAGCGCTGGGAGCACTTAGGAACTTGTACTGGGCTCCACCCTTGGTTCTGCCCATGACTCCTCCCCCTAGTGCAGCTGTATAAGTACCCGTGTCCAGAGTCAGCCTGGGTCACTACGAGTTCATCGACAGGTAACAGGCTGGCTCTGAAGTAAGTCGATTAAAGCCTAAATTCACATCGGAAACACGTGTCTGGTGAATTGATGGTTCCATCAACTCTTAACTGCCCACCAAAATGGCCCAGCAAGCAATTCGGCCCAAGGGTACATCGGGATGGGCCACATACGCACTCGGAGCAATGCCCTTGCTGTACAATCCAGATGCTACTAGCCCTTCTTCTGATACTGATTCTTCGCTCTGAATGCCCTGGTTGTTGGATATTTGCCAGCCTGAGTCGGTCCCAAGCCTGAGGCCTGACTCTTGACTTCTTGTCCCAAGCCTGGCCCCCCTGTCTCTTTCCCACGCTCAGAGCAGACGCTGGTATTTCCCATTCAACTAACCTACCACAGAAAGAATGGCAAATCTCCCCCATTAACCCACAGTAACTGTCCCATATACTGCCGTGAGGATGAGAAACTGTGCTGAGAATTACAGTCCAATATTAGATTAAATCAGCCTGGGTGCGCAGAAGTAATAAACAAGCTGCATTTTCATATGTATTTTATTTTGATTCCATGTCTCGTAGAAGCAGGCAGACAATGACAGAATTGTGAGACACCAGAGCAACATATAAAACTATAGAGCTTGAGCCCTGTATTGTACAGGGACAGAGAGTGTATTACATACAGGAACTGGCAGAGTCTGTACGTTTATACTGAGCGCTGTATTGTATAGGGACACATCGAGTGTATTATTTACAGGAACTGGCAGAGTATGTACTTGTATACTGAGCGCTGTATCGTACAGGGAGACATTGAGTGAATTACATGCAGCAACTGGAAGAGTCTGTATGTACGAGGCAAGGTTTTTACACAGAGGGTAATGGGTGGCTGCAACTCGCTGCCGGAGGAGGTGATGGAAGCAGGGACAATAGTGACATTTAAGGGGCATCTTGACAAATACATGAAAAGGATAGGAATAGAGGGTTACAGACCCTGGAAGTGTAGAAGATTTTAGTTTAGACGGGCAGCATGGTCGGCGCAGGCTTGGAGGGCCGAAGGACCTGTTCCTGTGCTGTACTTTTCTTTGTTCTTTGTTCTTTGTTTACTGAGCACTGTATCATACAGGGATACATTGAGTGTATTACATACAGGGGCCGAAATTCTCCGACCCCCAGCAGGGTCGGAGAATCGCCTGGGGCCGCCGGAAATCCGGCCCCTGCCGTGGCAGAGATTCTCCGCCACCCGGGAAGTGGCGGTGGCAGGAATCTCGCCACGCCGATCGGCGAGGCCCCTGCGGTGATTCTCCAGCCCGCGATGAGCCGAAGTCCCGCCGCTGGGAGGCCTCTCCCGCCGCCGAGGTTTGAACCACCTCTGGTAACGGCGGGATCAGCGGCACGAGTGGGCCCCCCGGGGTCCTGGGGGGGCAGGGGCGATCGGACCCCGGTGGGTGCCCCCACGGTGGCCAGGCCCGCGATCGGGGCCCCTCGCTCAGACTCCGGGCCAGTGCCCTGGGTGCACTATTTCTCTTCCGCGGCCGCCACGGCCTCTGCCATGGCGGAAGCGGAAGAGAACCCCACATCGCGCATGCGCCGGTGGTGACGTCAGCGGCAGCTGGCCGCTGACGTCACCGCCGACGCATGCGCCGACCAGCGAAAGCCTTTCGGCCAGCCCCGCTGACGGGGGTGCCGGTTTTTTGTGCCAGTCTTCTGGTGCCAACCGCTCCGGCGCAGGGCTAGCCCCCAAAGGTGGGGAGAGAGGCCTGACCCCGGAGTGGTTGGCGCCACTCCCCTACGCCAGGACCCCCCGTCACGCCGGGTAGGGGAGAATCCCGCCCCTGAACTGGCAGAGTTTGTACTTGTATATGAAATGCTGTATTGTACAGGAACACATTGAGCGTATTATATACAGCAATTCGGGGCCTCACGGTAGCATGGTGGTTAGCATCAATGCTTCACAGCTCCAGGGTCCCAGGTTCGATTCCCGGCTGGGTCACTGTCTGTGTGGAGTCTGCACGTCCTCCCCGTGTGTGCGTGGGTTTCCTCCGGGTGCTCCGGTTTCCTCCCACAGTCCAAAGATGTGCGGGATAGGTGGATTGGCCATGCTAAAATTGCCCGTAGTGTAAGGTTAATGGGGGGATTGTTGGGTTACGGGTATACGGGTTACGTGGGTTTAAGTAGGGTGATCATTGCTCGGCACAACATCGAGGGCCGAAGGGCCTGTTCTGTGCTGTACTGTTCTATGTTCTATGTAATTGGCAGTCTGTACTGTGCTGAGAAATAAAGACAAATATTAGGTTAAATCATCCTGTGTGTGCAAAAGTAATGAACAAGCTGACTTTTTAAATCAATATTTTATTTTGATTCTATGTCTTGTAGAAGCAGGCAGACAATTACAGAATTGTGAGACTCCACAGCAACATATAAAACTATAGAGCCCTGTATTGTACAGGGACAGAGAGTGTATTATATCTAGGAGCTGGGAGAGTCTGTACTTGTATACTGAATGTTGTGTTATACAGGGATCACAGTGTGTATTATATATAGGAACTGGCAGAGTCTGTACTTGTATACTGAGCGCTGTGTTATACAGGGATCACAGAGTGAGTATTATATACAGGAACTGGCAGAGTCTGTAGTTGTATACTGAGCCTTGTATTGTACAGGGAGGACAGAGAGTATATGACATACAGGAACTGGCAGAGTCTGTACTTGTATACTGAGCGCTGTATTGTACAGGGACCACAGAGTGTGTATTATATACAGGAACTGGCAGAGTCTGTAGCTGTATACTGAGCGCTGTATTGTACAGGGAGCACAGAGAGTATATGACATACAGGAACTGGCAGAGTCTGTACTTGTATACTGAGCGCTGTATTGTACAGGGACCACAGAGTGTGTATTATATACAGGAACTGGCAGAGTCTGTAGCTGTATACTGAGCGCTGTATTGTACAGGGAGCACAGAGAGTATATGACATACAGGAACTGGCAGAGTCTGTACTTGTATACTGAGCACTGTATTGTACAGGGACCACAGAGTGTGCATTATTTACAGGAACTGACAGAGTCTGTACTTGACTGAGCTTTGTATTGTACAGGGAGCACAGAGTGAGCATTATATACAGGAACTGGCAGAGTCTGTACTTGTATACTGAGCGCTGTATTGTACAGGGACCACAGAGTGAGCATTATATACGGGAACTGACAGAGTTTGCACTTGCATACCGAGTAACAGGATTCTACTGTTAATTCCTGTCTGTCACTAATTTTTCCTTTTGATTTCTGTTATTCTGCTATTTCAAATTTTGCACCTGGACAATTAAGATGTTAGTAAGGAGGACTTTGGAGGGCTGATGGGGCTGGGTTTGCTATTGTCATTACCGGTTCGATGCCGGGTAGCCTGTCTGGATTCATTCCTTCTTTGTGTTTTTGTAGCGGTTGAATACAACTGAGTGGCTTGCGAGGCCATTTCAGGGGGCAATTAAGGGTCCACCATATTACTGTGGGTCTGGAGTCACATGTAGGCCAGACCAGGTAAGGATGGCAGATTTCTTTCCGTAAAGGACCTCAGTGAGCCAGATATCTTTTTTTTTAATATAATTTTTATTGGAATTTTTTACAGAAAATATAAAACATAACGACAAACAATGAAATGCAACAAAATAACCCATAGTAACTGTAACACCCCCCAGACCGTATCGACGCATGTATCACATCCCCCCACCCCCCAACCCGCATGGACAACAAAAGAATTTAAAAATAAATTTAAATTAAATAAACAAACATAGTCATCGTCCCCCCCTCCCCCCCGGGTTGCTGCTGCTACTGTCCCCGTAACCTATCGTTGAGCCAGAAAATCGAGGAAAGGTTGCCACCGCCTAAAGAACCCTTGTACCGACCCTCTCAGGGCGAATTTGACCTTCTCTAGCTTAATGAAACCCACCATGTCATTGATCCAGGTCTCCACTCTTGGGGGCCTCGCATCCTTCCATTGTAGCAAGATCCTTCGCCGGGCCAGATGTCTTTTTTAACAACAATTGCCAATGGTTTCATGGTCATCGTTTAATTCCAGATATTTATTGAGTTTAAATTCCATCACCTGCCGTGGTGGATTTGAACCCAGGTCCCCAGATCATTATCCTGGGTCTCTGGATTACTAGACCAGTGACAATACCACGATGCTACTACCTCCCCGTTAGTGATGACCCCTCTTGATGGACTTGGCTTGCGGCCAAAGCGTTGTTTTACTAATGCTGGGCCTTAGCTGATATTCAATGGCGATTGGTGCAGACTGTTCTGGAATGTTCCTTCCTCAGTGGGGCTGCACTTTGCTTTTAGTTTCATTTTTGATCAGAAGCTGGTGGGTCTCAGCTCTGCTTTGTCTCTCTCTCTCTCATCTGGTGGATTTAGTCTAAAGATCCAGAGTAAAGACCTTTCTCTCTGCACAGCCAGTTTGAACTGCAGGGAGACTCCAGACAAGGCACCAGCTGAAAACAGTAGTTTAAAGACCCTTTTAAGCTCGCATGTCGGGAACTCTGTTCTTGTCTCAGAAAGGTTGTTGATATTTCTGACGGAATTGGAAACAAGTAAGAATTACACAGGCCTGAGGTTGTTCTTCTGAGTGAAGAACCAAGTTCGTAAAAGTTACAGCCGGAGAGTACTGGCTGAATGCACTTGCCAGGAAATCATCTCGAACCATGCTCTGGTGGTTTTGATCCTTAAGCATCCTGGGCCAACAGCCTGCTACAAAAATGACCTCTATATCTGAAGCAAGGGCACTCACCTTCCATTTCAAATTAATTCTCTTCTTATTTTACCCCTTTTGTATCCCTCTGTGTGTGTCTGTCTGAGTTTGGGCAGAGGGTATGATTGTAAAATAGGGGACTGGTTGATTAACTGGCCATTATTGTATGATAAGGATTTCATGTCTCATCACTATTTTTGTTATAAATAAACAGTTGTTGTGTTTCGCTTACAAATCTGGTGCCTGTCAGTCATTGGCGCAGTCAAGGACCAAAGATCTCAGAAACTATGTACAAATTATTGCTAAGTTCATTTGTGTGGGGACTCCGGGGTTTGTGGGCCTGGATTCGACCACAACACAAACCCAGGGTGTCATAACTACTTATACCCTGAGCCCTGAATTGTACAGGGAACACAGAGAGAGTATTACATACAACAACTGGCAGAGTCTGGACTGGTATACTGAGCCCTGTATTGTGCAGGGACACAGGGTGTGTATTATCTGGTTTAGCTCACTGGGCTAAATCGCTGGCTTTTAAAGCAGACCACGCAGGCCAGCAGCACGGTTCGATTCCCGTACCAGCCTCCCCGGACAGGCGCCGGAATGTGGCGACTAGGGGCTTTTCACAGTAACTTCATTGAAGCCTACTTATGGGCAGCACGGTAGCATTGTGGATAGCACAATGGCTTCACAGCTCCAGGGTCCCAGGTTCGATTCCGGCTTGGGTCACTGTCTGTGTGGAGTCTGCACATCCTCCCCGTGTGTGCGTGGGTTTCCTCCGGGTCCTCCGGTTTCCTCCCACAGTCCAAAGATGTGCAGGTTGGGTGGATTGGCCGTGATAAATTGCCCTTAGTGTCCAAAATTGCCCTTAGTGTTGGGTGGGGTTACTGGGTTATGGGGATAGGGTGGAGGTGTTAACCTTGGGTAGGGTGCTGTTTCTAGGAGCCGGTGCAGACTCGATGGGCTGAATGGCCTTCTTCTGCACTGTAAATTCTATGATACTATGATACTTGTGACAATAAGCAATTTTCATTTCATTTCATTTTCATTTCATATATCGGCTGGCAGAGTCTGTACTCGTATACTGAGCTCTGTATTGTACAGGGGCACATTGAGTGAATTACATACAGGAACTGGCAGAATCTGTACTTGTGTACTGGGGCCAGTATTGTTCAGGGGGAGCGTGTGTTTTACATACAGGAACTGGGAATGTCTGTAAGTGTATACTAAGCTCTGTATTGTATAGGGAAGACAGAAGGTGTGTTACAAAGAGCAACTGTTTTGTGTAGCAAGGACACAGAGAGTGTTTTGCTGACAGGAATAGGCAAAGTCGGTACTTGTATTCTGAGCCCTGTATCGTACAGGGACACCGAGAATATACAACAGTCCGAATGAGATCCTGCATTGAGTCCTGGGCCAGAGAGAACTATGGTCTCAGTTACAGTTCTCTTTATATTTCAGCCTGAAGTGTGCACAATATTACGGGTGGGAGGTAGTTTCTGAGTCCTGTACCACACAGTGGATGAGAAAAATGTTGCAGTTCTATCTGTCAGCTGGTGGCACACTCACCTCTTGTTGTTTTCTCTAGTCTTTCGTTGTGCCTGTTGATGGTAAGGCCTGCATTTGTTGCCTAATCCTAAATGCCCTTGAGCTGAGGGGCAGCTTAGAGTCAAGCACAATTCTGTAGGTCTGGAGTCACCTGCAGGACAGACAGGGTAAGGCCAACTGCTTTCCTTCCCTAAAGGACATTAGTGAACAAGATGTGAGGTGGGATTCTGCGACCCCCCGCCGGGCCGGAGAATCGCTGGGATGGCGGCGTGAATCCCGCCCCCGCTGGCTGCCGAATTTTCTGGCGCCGGGTTTTGGCTGGGGCAGGAATCGCGCCACGCCGGTCGGTGGCCGCTGGCAGCGGCACCCCCAGCAATTCTCTGGCCCGCGATGGGCCGAGTGGCCACCTGTTTCGCCGGGTCCCGCCGGCGTACATCACAAAAGGTCCTTACCGGCGGGACCTGGCTCCAAGGGCGGCCTGCAGAGTCCCGGGGGGGCCGCGGGAGGATCTGGCCCCGGGAGGGTGCCCCCACGGTGGCCTGGCCCGCAATCGGGGCCCACCGATCCGCGGGCGGGCCTGTGCCGTGGGGGCACTCTTTCCCTCCGCACCGACTGCTGTCAACCTCTGCTGTGGCCGGTGCGGAGAAGAACCCACCCTGCGCATGCGCTGGGATGATGCCAGCACACGCTGGCCCTTCCGCGCATGCGCCAATTCTCTTTCCCCGCCGGCTGGCGCGGCGCAAAACACTCAGGCGCCGGCCTAACCCCTGACGGTGCAGAGGATTCCGTACTTTCAGGGCGGCCCGACGCCGGAGTGGTTCACGCCACCCCTCGGCGCTGGAGAGCCTGCCCCGTCGGTTAGCGGAGAATCCCGCCCATGGTTTTTTTTTTAAATTGACCTTTTATTGAATCCAAATTTCACAATTTGCCATGGTGGGATTCAAACCTATGTCCCCAAAGCAGGAAAGTTACCTGTGGTGTCTTGGTTAATACCCATTACCTCAACTACCATCACCAAAAACAGATGGGCTGGTCACGCTTACTGCTTGCAGGAGTTGGCTGAGCACACTTTAACTGACACGTTTCCGACATTACAGCAGTAACTACACTTCAAACCGTACGCCCTTGGCTGCAAACTGCTTTAAGCTGTCCAGTGGTTGTGAAGAATGCTATGGAAATACAACCCATAATATATAGAGGGTGAGAGAGTATTAAAGGTCTTTACATTTAAAATGCATGCTATTATACTCGAGTTCGATTCCGAATTTGGACTGTCTGAATTCCGACTGTGGAGTTTGTACGTTCTTCCCGTGTCTGCGTGGGTTTCCTCCGGGTGTTCTGGTTTCCTATCACAGTCCAAAGCTGTGCAGGCTAGGTGGCTTGGCTATGGTCAATGTGTGGGGCCAAGGGGATAGGGCGGGGGAGTGGGCCTAGTGAGAGTGTACTTTCAGATGGTCAGTGCAAACTCGATGGGCCGAATGGCTCCTTCTGCACTGTAAATTCTATGATTCCATGACTCTTTGATATTAATTTAATGATGCTGTTGAGGGGTAGTAGGTGGTACGGACACAAGGATGAACGCCCTCCTCATCTACATAATAAAGGCCAGACGGCCATTGGCTTAACAGTGTCTGGAAGACGGAACCATCGATGATGCAGCACTCCCCCCACCACTTCCCCCCTCCCCCTCCCCCCACGTGCTGTCTTCTACCCGCGTCTCTGAAGTGGGGGCTGGACCTTCTGATTCAGAGAGGAGAGCGGCCAGAGTGAGTCACAGCTGGCCGTGGGGGAGGGACTGTCCGGTTTAATTTGCCTGGGCCTCTGCAAAAAACAAGGTACTGCAATTGACACTCTGTGGCTGTGGCTCACCGCTGGCGAGGAGGTTTAGTCTTGTGGAAGCTGAGAGGGGTCCTATCCACCCAGCATCTTGTACCCATGGAAACATTTATCCAGCCTTGCACAGGTTCCAGATAAGAGCTCCTTTGAAGCCGCCATTACATTGATTAGCCTGTAACATTGAGCTCATTAGCCCATTTGGGAAGGGATAATGAATCTGATTACATATGCGTGCACATTACGATCACAGGGATCGGAGGATACCAGCTGGGAGGTCAGGGGGTAAACTGATAATGATGCGGCTGGACCTTTGCCAGTTTACCAATCACAGCTTAGCCAGCAGGAAGGAACAAAAGGGTAAACAACAGACTCGTATTTCTATATTAGCTTTCATAACCTCAATATGTCCTCATGTACTTCACAACTCATAAAACACTTCCGAGAATCATAGAATCCCTACAGTGCAGAAGGAACTATTTGGCCCATCGCGTCTACACCACTCCTCTGAAGGAGAACCCTACATTGGCCCACTCCCCCGCCCTTTCCCCGTAACCCCACCTCGCCGTTGGAGCTTGAGGGGCCATTGAGAATGATCAATCCACCAAACCTCCACACCTTTGGACTGTGGGAGGAAACCCACGCAGACACGGGGAGAATGTGCAAACTCCGCACAGACAGCTACCCAAGGTTAAAATTGAACCCGGGTCCCCTGTGCCGTGAGGTAGTAGTGCCAATCACTGTGCCACCGTGCCACCCATTCTTGAAGTGCAGTCGCTGATGTGACACAGGAAACTTCAACAAAGTCAATGAAATGGGCATGAGGTGGAGAGCTGGCTAAGTTTGATTTGGTAAATAGACTAAAAATTAAAATCGATAAATGAACAGAGGGAAACTATTGCAAAATGGGGGTTTGCCTTTATTAGCCGAGGCATAGAATATAAGGGCAGGGATGTTATGCTGGAGCTGTATAGAATGCTGGTTAGGCCCCAGCTGGAGTACTGTGTGCAGTGCTGGAAACCACACTATTGGAAGGAGGTGACTGCACTTGGAGATGGTGAAGAGGAGATTCACCAGGATGTTGCTTGAGCTGGAGCGTTTTGGCTATGAAGAGAGGCTGGGTCGGCTGGGGTTGTTTTCCTTAGAGCGGAGAAAGCTGAGGGGTACCTGATTGAGGTGTATAAAATTATGAGGGCGAGCGATAGGATAGATAGGAAGGAACGTTTTCCCTTAGCCGAGGAGTCAATAACCACGGGGTGTAGAGTTAAGATAAGGGGAAGGAGGTTTAAAGGGGATTTGGGAAAACCAAAAAATTCCACCCAGAGGATGATGGGAATCTGGAACGCACTGCCTGAAAGGATGGTAGAGGTGGGAACCCTCACAACATTTAAGAAGCTTTTAGATGAGCACTTCAAACGCCACAGCACACACAAAGGGGCAAGTACGGAAAATGTGATTAGATGGCCAGCGCAGACACGATGGACCGAATGGCCTCTTTCTGTGTTGTAAAGCTCGAGACAAATCCATTTAATTAAATAACAAAAACGGATCAAAATTCATCCGTGGCATATTGGGGAAGCTAAGAATCATATTTGATGTAAAGAAGAGGTATATTATGAGGAAATCTATGGATTGGGAATATTTTAGATACCAGCAAAATAACCATCAAAATGGACAAAAGTTTTTTAAAAAGTAGAATATGGGCAGGTGAACCGAGGTAGGATGATAAAACCAGTTTGTAAGAGATTTGACAATTGAATATAAAAGAGAGGAGAGTAGCTAAAGCAAATATGTTGGTTACTTGTCGGCAAACATGGAAAAAGTTACTAACTGGAAAGAAGAAATGGCGGACACTGAGGAAATACCTTGGTCTGGACTCTCTGATTTCAAGACTAAGTGCTGATGCCGGCGTGCGAACAGTGGCGTTTTACCCTGTAAAAATGGCGCAAAAGCTGCACCGATCCTCCGTCTGGTGGGGGGGGGGAGGGGGGGGGGGGGCTAGCAGGCACACAGCAGAAAGCCCCCGGCTTTAGCTGCGGATATGGCTGGAGCATTGCCGGGTCCAAGGCCGCGCCTGCGCACGGTGGCGGCCTGCAGTGGCCGCGCCATGCAACATGGCGCCTGCCCGCGCGTGGACCCGGCCTGCCCAAAAACTGCTCCCCCCCTTTCATCAGGCTCACCACCCCCTACCAGTGCGCCCCTGCCCGTGGAACGGCCCCCAACTCGACTGTGGCGGCGCTGGACTCAGTCCGCAGCCGCCATGTCGGGTTCACGAAAATAAATAGTACGCCCATTTTGGAGGGGGCGGTGCAATGCAAAATTGCCCCCCCCCCCCGATTTTGGCGCAAATGGGGATTGTCCAGCTGATCACCGAACGCGATTTCAGCGTCAGTGACAGGAGAGTCCCGCCCATTGTGTCTGTTGTTACTCTATCCTAGACGGCCATGGAAACTCTGTCACTGACTATGAGTTAAGGTAAGATTGATAGATGTATGATTAACAACATAAATTTTAAACATTTATCCCAATCCATGATCCTCAATCGCCATCGGGAAATCCCCGGGCTGCCGGCGCAATGGAGAATCCCGACAACGTAGACTGCCCACAATGGGAAACCCCATTGGCCGGCTGGTGATCCGGAGAATCCCATTATTCCAAATTCCGAATGAGTAGAGTCCCAACCAGTTTAACCTTTGCTCCAAAGACAATCCCTCCATACCGGGATCGTCCTCGTGAACCATCTCTGAACGGCCTCCAGAGACAAGGAAAACATGCTGACAATTTTTATGAAGAGTTTCTTCTGAGGATGTAACCAGCAGGGGCGGTAAAGGGAACCACCAAATAGCGGGGTTTGGTAAGGTGCTGCGCAATCATAATACTGTGCGCAAGATTGAGGATCATGGGGTTGGGATAAATGTTTAAAAACATTTAAATTCTTTCATGTGATGTGGGTGTCACTGGTTGGGCCAGCATTTGTTGCCCATCCCTAATTGCCCTTGAACTGAGTGGCTTTGCGAGGGCCATTTTCAGAGGGCAGCTAAGAGTCAACCGCATTGCCGTGGGTCTGGAGTCACAAATAGGACAGAGCAGGTAAGGATGACAGATCTCAATGGACTAATGGTGGAACTCCCTCTTTAACAGTTACCTTTATCATGCAAATCCCTCCTTAACAGGGCCCTGATTGGAATACCCTTTAATGGGGTCCACATCACAAACATCCCTTTCAAAAGGTTGTTGATTGGGACTGGCAACAACCAGATGGTGTAAACTTAAAATCTTCTAATTATACTTGATGGTGCGTCTGGGGGCTTTGATATTGCAGTTGTTTTGCGAGTGTTTGATCTCACAAGTTCATTGAGTTGAGATTGCTCTCAGTACTAATGTGGGGTAGTGTTCTACAGTGAAACATGCAGTCAATTGTATTTCACAGAGGAACCCGCGACTTGACAGAGAGATCAAGCCTATACCTGACAATGCCCTTCCCACTTAGCCTACCTCCTCCCGAATCTTCAATGCGCCATCTCTTACGTCCTGCTCATTCCATGATGGGGGCTGCGAGCTGTGAATCCTCTCCTGTCCCTCACACTCTCCTCCCTCCATGTCACCCAAGGCTGCTCTCAGCCTATTGAGGCAGCTCAATTCATCTCATTCCCTCTCCTAAGTGTCAGCTAGTTGGTAACCTCTTGCCTCTAGGTCAGCTGTTTGGATCTTGGTACCCCATTACCCACGTGAGCACATTGACCGCTATATTCTGTAAGGAGAAACCATTGCCTTCTGAGGCTCTTGATTAATAAGGGGGTCAGGGGTTATAGGGAGAAGGCAGGAGAATGGGGATGAGAAAATATCAGCCATGATTGACTGGCGGAGCAGACTCGATGGGCCGAGTGGCCCAATTCTGCTCCTATGTCTTCTGCTCCTGTGGTCTCACCCTTGTCGGAGATTGCAGGGTGAATTGGAAGACACCATAGTGATTGAAATGAACATTGGAAATTGATTCATCAGTGAGCATTTTATTCAGTATGGAATTCGGGGGTGTTTAATACAGTGAGGGGTGTTTCAGGCTTTTCACACCATGAGGGGGGTTTCAGTGGGGTTTGAATTCAGTTAGAAGAGTGTTTCATACAGTGAAGTTTAGTTTAATGCTTTGGAGGCCAGTTCAGTTGATGCTACCGCTCCGACAGTAAATCCCATTTTCTGACATGCTTTCATTTTCTCCATCTCTAGGTTTTAAATGTTTAAACGCTGTGGCTCCTTGTGTTAATGGTGGGAGCTGCCAATCGCTCAGTAACGGAACCGCAACTTGTCTGTAAGTAAGAAAGCGTCACAGTGGGAACGCGTGGGTGCTGGTGTACACGCCTGTTTTGGTGGGCCCATCTGTGGGCTTACCTGTGTGTGTGAGCATGCTTGTGTGAGTGCGTCTGCCGATGTGGGTGTGTGCGCCTTTGTGGGTGCACGCGTCTGTGTGGGTGTGGATGCTTGTGTGAATGTATGTGGCTATGTGGGTGGTCGCAGTTGTGTGGGTTGAGTGCGGCTGTGTGTGTGCGCATGACTGAATGGGGGTGTGTGTGGTTATGTGGGTGTGAGCGGCTGTGTGGGTGTTAGAATCACGGAGCAGACCCCAACATTTGTTAAGATACTGGACAAGAACCCCAAATTTTTCTTAATTTGTAAAACTGTGCGGAAGGGATACTTTACCCCAGGAGTGATGACTCTGACCAAAGGTATCTTTTATGTTCAAATAAACTTTAATTTAAACACAGAATTAACCACATAACATCAAAGAGATAGCTTCACAATGATCAGTTAAGCAGTTCATAAACGAAAGGGAAAACTTAAATCTACTGACCTGGTATTCTCCGCGCTGGGGGGGGGGACGGGACGTGAGAATCAGGCCACGCCGCCCCAACGCCGGCTCTCTGGCGCTGATTTTCGGGCTCCCGCAAGATCGCCGCCGCGCCAGTCGGGGTCCGTTGAAAGCGGACCCCCCCAGCGATTCTCTGGGCCTCGACGGGCCGAATGCCCACCGAGTTTGGTCGAGTCCCGCTGGCGTGGGTTAAGTATGGTCTCACCCGGTGGGACCTCGGAGTTCTGTCTGCGGAGGCTGGTAGGTGGTCGGGGGATGCGACCCCAGGCGGGCGGGGGGGGGGGGGGGGGCTTCCACAATGGCCTGGCCCGCGATCGGGGCCTACCGATCGGCGGGCGGGCTAGTTCCATGGGGGTCTGTGTTCCTCTGCGCCGGGCCCCTGTAGAGCTCTGCCATATTGCCTGGGGCCGGCTCGGATACGGGAACCCACGCGCATGCGCGAACTTGCGCCGGCCGTGGCGTGCATGCGCGGACTCGCACTGGCCCTGGTGCACCGGCTTTCGTGCGCCAGCGCTGCGGACACCACTCTGGCACCATACTAGCTCCCTAGGAAGGGGTGGATAGCTGCTAATTGAGGCCCGTTGACACGTGAGTGGCTCGCGCCACTTTTCACGTCGGCGTCAGAACGTGGCTGCATGATTGGAGAATCCCGATCACTATCTACACCTGCCACTTCCACATAAAGCAACCCAATACAGTTCAAATGCCACTTACAAACAAAGTTAACAAACAGATTACTTGTGTAGCTGTGTGGAGACTTTTGGAGAGAGTTACTTTCAAGAGCAGAACCAGTACACCTCTGCTCAATCTACCAGTATTTGGCAAAACTGCTGATCAACTTAAAATCCTATATCAAACAGACAGACCTGGCTCCTCTCATTAATTTCATCATCTGTATCCCATAAGTCCCATGACTTGCTTTGGTAGAACTAAAGGCCTCTCCCTCACAAATTATCTACTCTCTAGTGAATCTTGAGCAGTCATAACAATGTTTCTATTCGCCCTGAGTATGTAAATAATTAAATGATTAGAATCAATCATGACCTCAACTTCTATGACTCACTAATTACAGTTTTAGCAGACACACAATCTGGATATCTTAACCTAGGTTCTTTAATAATATTACTACAATAAATATATACCGTAACCCAGAATTGTAATAACATTACTGCCACAAATATAAAATTCAATATGCAACAATTTCTACCTTCATCACACCTCCCCCTTAAACAAATGAACCAGCATTAGGAAAAGATAACTTCATTTTCCAAAGCCTTTTCAATTTTAAACAGGACACATTATGAAACAGTACTATACGACACATATCTTGTCATATTGATGAACGTAAATTTAAACATCAGTATCATCCATTTACTCTGAATGTCCCATTCTTATATCTCCGAGTTGTGATAAAGCACCTGCACTCATGTTTTCTCTTTCTCATGTTTAGGACAGCACGGTAGCGCAAGTGGTTAGCACTGTGGTTTTACAGTGCCAGGGTCCCGGGTTCGATTCCCCGCTGGGTCACTGTCTGTGCGGAGTCTGCACGTCCTCCCCGTGTGTGCGTGGGTTTCCTCCGCATGCTCCGGTTTCCTCCCACAGTCCAAAGATGTGGAGGTTTGGTGGATTGGCCATGATAAATTGCCCTTCGTGACCAAAAAGGATAGGAGGGGATATGGTGATAGGGTGGAAGTGAGAACTTAAATGGGTCGGTGCAGACTCGATCGGCTGAATGGCTTCCTTCTGCACTGTATGTTCTATGATCTTCCTGCTACATGTATAATTTTCAAGTTAAATGGTTGTAGCCACAAACTCCATCCAAACAGTCTTGCATTTTGATTTTAAACTTCTCCAGAAACTTTGATGGATTATGGTCTGTATAAACAACTCTCTCTGATGAATTGTTAGCCACATAAATGTTAAAATGTTGCATCGTCAATACCAGACTCAATGTCTCCTTCATGATGGTCAAATACTTCTTTTGATGAGTATTCTGTTTTCTGAAAAAATAACCAACATACCTTTTTATACCTTCATCGTCCTGTTGGAACAATACAGCGCCAATGCCCGCATCACTTGCATCAATGATTACCTTGAATTACTTGCCATAATGTTGCCAAAGTTGGTACGGTGGTTGACACAGTTTTCAGATTGTCAAATGGCTCCTGACATTCTGACGTCTAATGAAATTTCCGGTTCTTTTTGAAAAGTTCAGTCGGTGGGCAACCATACTGCTGAAACTTTGGCACAAATTTTCTGAAGAACCCACTCATGCCCAGAAATCTCAGAAATTCTCCCTTTGATGATGGTATTGGAAACACCCGGGAGCTTTCGTTTTCACGTTCCGGGGAGCTATCTGACAATGTCCAACAGTATAGCCTAAGAATGTGAATTAGGCATTCGCAAACTCACTTTTCATCAAGTTTATCAACAAGCGAGCCTCCTGTAGTTGAACAATTCCTTCAGATGTTCCAAATGTTCCTTCCACGTTTGACTGAACATGACCAGATCGTCTATGCACACTTCACAATTATTTAGTCCAGGAATGATTTAGTCTTTGGAATGCTGCAGGTGCATTCTTTATTCCAAATGGTATAACTTTAAACTGATGCAGACCATTTGCTGTTACAAAGCCAAAACTTCCTTTGCCTTTCTGCTAAGGTACAATGGGCGGAGGATGAAGCAGATGTGTTTAGTTCAGGAAAGTTAGTCAAATTATAACACTCTTGGGTTTTCCATCTATTTGGCATTCTTATCAAATAATTCAACTCACTCAATTTCCTTTCGATTTCATAAGACCTACTAAATCTTGCTTTTACTGATTCACCTACCACTGGTAATAATACTGATACAAAACTACGAGTTTTTGAATTCTTATCCTCTTTTTTCATCCCATGCCATGACAATTTTAAATGCATTCTAACCAACTCACCCGCCCTCATTAATCTCTCCCTAAAGTTTAATATATAGTCCAACAAGGTAGTTTCAGAGCTCTGACTTGCCAACTTTTCCTTCATTAGTTTAAATGGCCCTCCTACCTCATGGCCAAAAATCAATTTGAATGGACTGAATTTAGTTAATTCATTCGGTACATCCCTAATTGCAAATAGTACAAATGGAATTCTTTTCTCGCAATCTGGATAATCCTGACTATAGGCCCTCAAATTGACCTTTAAAGTTTGATGCTACCTTTCTAATGCTTCCTTATTTAAATTGCTTTATTCATAAACTATCCATTACCTCCTTGAATAACTTTGACATAAAATTGGATCCCTGATCTGACTAGATTTCTTTTAGCAATTCGTACCTGGTAAAAAAAATGTAGTTAATTCCTCTACAACCCTCTTAGCTGTAAGATTTCTTGATAAAATGGCCTCCAGAAATATAGTAGACACATCCATTATGGCCAGCAAATACTCATTCCCACTTTTCTTCTTAAGAAGGGGTCCCACGCAATCCATGAGGTTGCAAAAATGCCAGAAAGGGTATTAAGGGTGCTGGTTTGATTGCCGTTTGAACTTTCCGTATCACCTGATGTGTGTGAAATGTACGGCAATATTGAACAACACCCTTTTGCATTTTTTGCACTGTTGGATTTTTGCTTGAGCTTTCGTTTCTCCGAAACGCCCCCTACTGGAATCTCACACGTTACATAGAACATAGAACATAGAACAGTACAGCACAGAACAGGCCCTTCGGCCCTCAATGTTGTGCCGAGCCATGATCACCCTACTCAAACCCACGTATCCACCCTATACCCGTAACCCAACAACCTCCCACCTTAACCTTACTTTTATTAGGACACTACGGGCAATTTAGCATGGCCAATCCACCTAACCCGCACATCTTTGGACTGTGGGAGGAAACCGGAGCACCCGGAGGAAACCCACGCACACAGGGGGAGGACGTGCAGACTCCACACAGACAGTGACCCAGCCGGGAATCGAACCTGGGATCCTGGAGCTGTGAAGCATTTATGCTAACCACCATGCTACCCTGCTGCCGTTACCCGCAAAACCTCCTTTCTATAACCCACTGGTAATACAATTTGATGAACTTCTTGTCTGCCTGAATATGTAAAGGTCTTCATTTTCTTATCAATGCATTATTTCTTCCATAATACCACTTCAGTATATATTCAGATTCTACTCCTGTACGTGCTTTCTGATCGAACTGCTTTATTTCTGAATCCTTCTGTTGTAATTTGACTAACTTTCCTGAACTAAACATCTGCTTCATCCTCCACCTGCTGTTGGTCCTTATCAATCATCTGGTCAACGATTGTTTCTTTTTTTTCTTCTTTTTTTAAAAATTTAGATTAGCCAATTATTTTTTCCAATTAAGGGGCAATTTAGCGTGGCCAATCCACCTACTCTGCACATTTTTGGGTTGTGGGGGCGAAACCCACGCAGACACGGGGAGAATGTGAAAACTCCACACGGACAGTGACCCAGGGCCGGGATCGAACCTGGGACCTCAGCGCCGTGAGGCGGTTGTGCTAACCACTAAGCCACCATGCTGCCCTGTCAATGATTGTTTCTGATAACTGAACCTCAGCCTCCTTATCCTGATTTCTCCTCCTCCTGTCTCAACCTATGTCTTTGTGATCTTGTTACCACGCAGCCTGCAAACACGCCAGGATATGCTTCTTGCAACATCGTCATTGTTTCGCTTTTCAATCAGAGTAGGCATCATTCCCACCCGTGATCCAGCTATAGCATTACCCAGGATAACTGTACCCCTGAAAAAGAGAATTTCTCTACTACTCCTGCCACCACTTCACCACTTTTCACTGGACTCTCTAACCTTGCCTTGCATAATGGAATAATAATCTTTATTGTCAGAAGTAGGCTTACATTAACACCGCAAAAATTACTGTGTAAAGCCCCTCGTTGCCACACTCCGGCACCTGTTCGAGTACACAGAGGGAGAATTAAGAATGTCCAATTCACCTAACAGATTGGGCGAAATTCTCCCCCCCCCACGACGGGTGGGAGAATAGCGGGAGGGCCTTCCCGACTTTTTTGACGCCCTCCCGCTATTCTCCCCCCCCCCCCCGCCGAAATCCCGACACGAATCGCTGCCGCCGTTTTTTTACGGCCGGCAGCGATTCACAGCTGTTAGAAGGGCCGAAGTCCCAGCCCTTTACGACCTTTTTACGAACGGCAAACACACCTGGTCCTGCCGTTCGTAAAAACGTCGTGACCACCTGGAAAAAAATAACCATGGCACCGATTGGCACGGCAGTACCACGGCCGTGCCAAGGGTGCCATGGGCCCGCGATCGGTGCCCACCGATCGCGGGCAGCGGGCCCGATGCCCGCGCACTATTTGTCCTTCCGCCGCCCCGCAGTATCAATACGCGGGGCGGCTGAGGGGCAACCCGGACCGCGCATGCGCGGGTTTCGCGCAAAAACGCGATGACGTCACCCACGCATGCGCGGGTGGAGTCTTCCCACCTGCGCATGCGCGGCTGACGTCATATGACGCGTCAGCCGGCGCTAAGTCCGACAAGCGGGCTTAACGATTTTCGTTAAGCCCGACTTGTCGGAGCCTCCGACGTCGGGCTGCTAGCCCCGACGGGGGACCAGAATCGGTCCCCCGTCGGGAAGGGGCGCGATGCCGTAAAACCCGCCCGGGTTTTACGGCAGTTTGACGATTTCTCCCGTTTTGGGAGAATTTCGCCCATTGTCTTTCGGAACTTGTGGGAGGAAACCCACGCACACACGGGACAAACGTGCAGCCTCCACACAGACAGTGATCCAAGCGGGGAATCGAACCTGGGACCCTGGAGCTATGAAGCTACAGTGCTGCCTCCATATTACTCACTTCACCAGTAATCCCACATATTACCACCTTTTCTCACCATACTCTTTCCAAACTACATATTTCCTTAACTCTCACCATTAAAGATTGACTTGCTCCTGTATACCTTAAGATCTTAATCTCCTTACCTACTCCACTTTGTACACACGAGTAAACCTGACCCTCACAAATAAAATCTTTTAAAAGTTCTGACACCTGCTTATCACCCAAGCTCTGAAGAGGCTGGACATTCTTTTGTACTTCTTCAGCTGAAGCCATGTTTTTTCCACCATTTTAATAAACCCCACTGACTTCTCCTGTTTTAAAGACTCTGACTTCCAAGTACTTTTCTTAAGCCACTGACTTTGCGCACCCAACTTTATTACAATAAAAACATTTACATTTTATTCTCTCTCTTCCACCCTGATGTGACCATCAATTCACTCGAGACACGATAGGAAGTAAACTGTGGTTTTAATAGACTTACAACTGAGCCTGCCTGCGACCAGAAGAACTGAGGGCAGACTCACAAAGCTGCAGCACTTTATACTTCCGGTAGCGGCAGGGGCCATGGGCGGAGCCGTGGGTGGAGCCGAGGGTGGAGCCCTGTACAAGCTCCTCATCTCCTCCTGTGGGCAGAGCCGCGCAATGGCTCACAGACAGAGCCCACAAGGACACAATGCTATACAGTGTGAACGCAATACTATACAGTGTGAATTACATGATGTACATTCACCACACACCCTGAACAGTTTCCTTTTTAACCTGAGGCAAAATCTCTTTAATATCTCCAACTAAACCTCCTTTGCCTTGCCCACCCGCGCATTTCTCACTTTCCCAGTTTCTATCCTTCACAGATTCAAATTGATGTCGAAAACCAACCTTGATTTATGAACTAATTCAAAACCATCTGCCGTTTCTGCTGCCTGTCTCGCAGATTTAATTCTTTGCTCTTCCGCAAGAGCTCCCACTACTGTGGGATATGGATCTTTAAGTTCCTCCATAATAACCATTTCCTTAAGAGCTTCAGGCTTTAGGCCTACTTTTAGTGCTCTCATCTCCCTATTAAAATTAGTCTGTTTGATTCTGCCAAATTCTATAATCGTCTGACCTGGTTCTTTCCTTATATTTCTAACTTCGATCTGTAGGCTTTTGGCACGAGTTCCTACACATAAAATGGCTTCTCTCACCTCATCATAATCCCTAGATACCTCATCTGATAGTGAGGCAAATACTTCACTAGCTCTACCTACAAACTTTGTTGAAATCAAAAATACCCACATGGTTTTTGGCTAAATCAATTGCTTATCTACTTTCTCAAAAGAGATAAAAATAGCTTCCACATCTTTCTCGTCAAACCTTGTTTATTTAAACATATGCCCACTATGCTTTTCATTAACAGTGGTTACTCCTCCCTCTGAATTTTTCTCAATCTCTGCATTTAACACCAACATTTTAAATTGATAATCTCTTTGAGGTTCCATTTTCCAAAGTTCAAATTCTCTCTTTTTTCTTTTGCTTCTACCATTGCCACTCTATCTTTCCTTTTCTTCTGCCATTGATACTCTCTCTCTCTATCTTTTACCTTTGATTTTAATTTCAATTTATGCAGTCTTAATTCTATTTCTTTCTATTTCTCTTTATCTTTTTCTATTTGTCTATTTGTCTACTTTATCTATTTGTTTTATATTTGTTTACCAGAACTTGGTTGAAATTAAGTGGGATGGCAGGGAAGGTAGTGCAATGTTCCTCCTGCAGGATGTTTGAGGTGAGGGATGCCGTTAGTGTCCCTGCTGATTTTACCTGCAGGAAGTGCAGCCAGCTCCAGCTCCTACAAGACCGAGTTATGGTACTGGAGCTGGAGTTGGATGAACTTCGGATCATTCGGGAGGCAGAGGTGGTCATAGATAGGAGCTTTAGGGAAGTAGTTACACCAAAGACTGGAGATAGATGGGTAACTGTAAGAGGGATTGGGAAGAAGCAGTCAGTGCAGGGACCCCCTGCGGTCGTTCCCCTGAGTAACAGGTATACCGTTTTGGATACTTGTGGGGGGGACGACTTACCAGGGGTAAGCCATGGGGTGCGGGACTCTAGCACGGAGTCTGTCCCTGTTGCTCAGAAGGGAAGGGGGGAGAGGAGCAGAGCATTAGTAATTGGGGACTCAATAGTCAGGGGCACAGATAGGAGATTTTGTGGGAGCGAGAGAGACTCACGTTTGGTATGTTGCCTCCCAGGTGCAAGGGTAAGTGATGTCTCGGATCGTGTTTTTCGGGTCCTTAAGGGGGAGGGGGAGCAGCCCCAAGTCGTAGTCCACATTGGCACTAACGACATAGGTAGGAAAGGGGACAAGGATGTCAGGCAGGCCTTTAGGGAGCTAGGATGGAAGCTCAGAGCGAGAACAAACAGAGTTATTATCTCTGGGTTGTTGCCCGTGCCACGTGATAGTGAGACGAGGAATAGGGAGAGAGAGCAATTAAACACGTGGCTACAGGGATGGTGCAGGCGGGAGGGATTCAGATTTCTGGATAACTGGGGCTCTTTCTGGGGAAGGTGGGACTTCTATAGACAGGATGGTCTACATCTGAACCTAAGGGGCACCAATATCCTGGGGGGGAGATTTGTTAGTACTCTTTGGGGGGGTTTAAACTAATTCAGCAGGGGCATGGGAACCTGGATTGTAGTTTTGGGGTGCGAGAGATTGAGAGTAGAGAGGTCAGGAGCACAGATTTGACTTCGCAGGAGGGCGGCAGTGTTCCGGTCGGTGGTTTGAAGTGTGTCTATTTCAATGCCAGGAGTATACGAAATAAGGTAGGGGAACTGGCAGCATGGGTTGGTACCTGGGACTTCGATGTTGTGGCCATTTCAGAGACATGGATAGAGCAGGGACAGGAATGGCTGTTGCAGGTTCCGGGGTTTAGGTGCTTTAGTAAAGTCAGAGAAGGGGGCAAAAGAGGGGGAGGTGTGGCGCTGCTAGTCAAGGACAGTATTACGGTGGCAGAAAGGGTGCAAGATGGGGACTCTTCTTCCGAGGTAGTATGGGCTGAGGTTAGAAACAGGAAAGGAGAGGTCACCCTGCTGGGAGTTTTCTATAGGCCACCTAATAGTTCTAGAGATGTAGAGGAAAGGATGGCGAAGATGATTCTGGAAAAGAGCGAAAGTAATAGGGTAGTTGTTATGGGAGACTTTAACTTTCCTAATATTGACTGGAAAAGATATAGTTCGAGTACATTGGATGGGTCGTTCTTTGTATAATGTGTGCAGGAGGGTTTTCTGACACAATATGTTGACAGGCCAACAAGAGGTGAGGCCACTTTGGATTTGGTTTTGGGTAATGAACCAGGCCAGGTGTTAGATCTGGAGGTAAGTGAACACTTTGGAGACAGTGACCACAATTCGGTGACCTTTACATTAGTGATGGAAAGGGATAAGTATACCCCGCAGGGCAAGAGTTATAGCTGGGGGAAGGGCAATTATGATGCCATTAGACATGACTTAGGATGTGTAGGTTGGAGAAGTAGGCTGCAAGGGTTGGGCACACTGGATATGTGGAGCTTGTTCAAGGAACAGCTATTGCGTGTTCTTGATCAGTACGTACCAGTCAGACAGGGAGGAAAGGGTAGAGCGAGGGAACCGTGGTTTACCAAAGAAGTGAAATCTCTTGTTAAGAGGAAAAAGGAGGCCTATGTGAAGATGAGGCGTGAAGTTTCAGTTGGGGCGCTTGATAGTTACAGGGAAGCGAGGAAGGATCTAAAGAGAGAGCTAAGACGAGCAAGGAGGGGACATGAGAAGTCTTTGGCAGGTAGGATCAAGGAAAACCCAAAAGCTTTCTATAGGTATGTCAGGAATAAAAGAATGACTAGGGTAAGAGTAGGGCCAGTCAAGGACAGTGGTGGGAAGTTGTGTGTAGAGGCTGAGGAGATAAGCGAGATACTAAATGAATACTTTTTGTCAGTATTCACTCAGGAAAAAGATAATATTGTGGAGGAGAATGCTGAGACCCAGGCTATTAGAATAGATGGCATTGAGGTGAGTAGGGAAGAAGTGTTGGCAATTCTGGACAAGGTGAAAATAGATAAGTCCCCGGGGCCTGATGGGATTTATCCTAGGATTCTCTGGGAAGCCAGGGAAGAGATTGCTGAGCCTTTGGCTTTGATTTTTAGGTCATCATTGGCTACAGGAATAGTGCCAGAGGACTGGAGGATAGCAAATGTGGTCCCTTTGTTCAAGAAGGGGAGTAGAGATAACCCCGGTAACTATAGGCCGGTGAGCCTAACATCTGTGGTGGGTAAAGTCTTGGAGAGGATTATAAAAGATACGATTTATAATCATCTAGATAGGAATAATATGATTAGGGATAGTCAACATGGTTTTGTGAAGGGTAGGTCATGCCTCACAAACCTTATCGAGTTCTTTGAGAAGGTGACTGAACAGGTGGACGAGGGTAAAGCAGTTGATGTGGTGTATATGGATTTCAGTAAAGCGTTTGATAAGGTTCCCCACGGTCGGCTATTGCAGAAAATACGGAGGCTGGGGATTGAGGGTGATTTAGAGATGTGGATCAGAAATTGGCTAGTTGAAAGAAGACAGAGAGTGGTGGTTGATGGGAAATGTTCAGAATGGAGTTCAGTTACGAGTGGCGTACCACAAGGATCTGTTCTGGGGCCGTTGCTGTTTGTCATTTTTATAAATGACCTAGAGGAGGGAGCAGAAGGATGGGTAAGTAAATTTGCAGACGACACTAAAGTCGGTGGAGTTGTAGACAGTGCGGAAGGATGTTGCAGGTTACAGAGGGACATAGATAAGCTGCAGAGCTGGGCTGAGAGGTGGCAAATGGAGTTTAATGTGGAGAAGTGTGAGGTGATTCACTTTGGAAAGAATAACAGGAATGCGGAATATTTGGCTAATGGTAAAATTCTTGGTAGTGTGGATGAGCAGAGGGATCTCGGTGTCCATGTACATAGATCCCTGAAAGTTGCCACCCAGGTTGATAGGGTTGTGAAGAAGGCCTATGGTGTGATGGCCTTTATTGGTAGAGGGATTGAGTTCCGGAGCCATGAGGTCATGTCGCAGTTGTACAAAACTCTAGTACGGCCGCATTTGGAGTATTGCGTACAGTTCTGGTCGCCTCATTATAGGAAGGACGTGGAAGCTTTGGAACGGGTGCAGAGGAGATTTACCAGGATGTTGCCTGGTATGGAGGGAAAATCTTATGAGGAAAGGCTGATGGACTTGAGGTTGTTTTCGTTAGAGAGAAGAAGGTTAAGAGGTGACCTAATAGAGGCATACAAAATGATCAGAGGGTTAGATAGGGTGGACAGCGAGAGCCTTCTCCCGCGGATGGAGGTGGCTATCACGAGGGGACATAGCCTTAAATTGAGGGGTAATAGATATAGGACAGAGGTCAGAGGTGGGTTTTTTACGCAAAGAGTGGTGAGGCCGTGGAATGCCCTACCTGCAACAGTAGTGAACTCGCCAACATTGAGGGCATTTAAAAGTTTATTGGATAAGCATATGGATGATAAGGGCATAGTGTAGGTTAGATGGCCTTTAGTTTTTTTCCATGTCGGTGCAACATTGAGGGCCGAAGGGCCTGTACTGCGCTGTATCGTTCTATGTTCTATGTTTTTCCTGCATTTCTAATTGTTTCATTTGTATTTAAATTTTAGCTAATTCTGATGATTCAGACTGTGTCTCTGGCAAATGTAAATGCTGAGCTCTCACGAATTATCTCCATCTTCCTCACCCCTTCAGGTAAAGTCAACTTCAGCTTGACTGCCAAATCCAAACACTTTATTTTAACCACCCTTTGTAAACCAACGAGAATGAACTCTTCCACACCCAGGAAACTCTTAGTCACTGGAAGAACCATTTTGTTTAAACTGACAAGTGTAACAACACCTGGAAGAAAGCACCTGTTCCTCATGTATGCTCTGGGGCGGGATTCTCCGACCCCCTCGCCGGGTCGGAGAATCGCCGGGGGCCGGCGTGTATCCCGCCCCCGCCGTCTCCCGAATTCTCCGGCAACGGATATTCGGCAGGGGCGGGAATCGCGCAGAGCCGGTCGGCGGGCCCCACCCCCGGCGATTCTCCGGTCCGCGATGGGCCGAAGTCCCGCTGCTGTAATGCCGGTCCCACTGGCGTGAATCAAACCACCTCCCTTACCGGCGGGACTGGTGCCGCGGGTGGGCTCCGGGGTCCTGGGGGGGGGGGGGGCGCGGGGCGATCTGGCCCCGGGGTGTGCCCCCACAGTGGCCTGCCCCACGATCGGGGCCTACTGATGGTGGGCGAGCGTGTGCCGTGGGGGCACTCTTTTACTTCCGCCTTCGCCATGGTCTTCACCATGGCAGAGGCGGGAGAGACCCCCGCCCCTGCGCATGCGCCGGGATGACGTCAGCAGCCGCTGACGCTCCGGCGCAAGCGCAGACTTCCGCCGGCCGGCGAAGTCCCTTCGGCCCCGGCTGGCGTGGTGCCAAAGGCCTTCCAGGACAGCCGGTGGGACGGGAACCACTCCGGCGAGGGCCTAGCCCCTCAAGGTGAAGGCTTGGCCCCTAAAGGTGCGGAGAAATCCGCACCTTTGGGGCAGCCCGATGCCGGAGTGGTTCACGCCACTCCATCCCGCCGGGATCCCCCGCCCCACCGGGTAGGGGAGAATCCCACCCTGAGGCTTTAAATTCAATAATCCTAAAACAAACTAGCAATTATATCTATTAATCCTTGTAAAGAGACCCCAGTTTTGTTGGGATTCTGGACAAGACACTAACATTTGTCAGGATACCGGGCAAGAACCCCAAACAATTTTTTTAATTTGTAAGACAGTCTGGAAAGGAGACCTCACCACAATAGTGATGACCTGACCAATAGGTCTCTTTTATGTTCAAACAAACTTTAATTTAAACACAGAATTAACCACATAACATCAAAGAAATAGCTTCACAATTATCAGTTAAACAGTTAATAAACAGACGATAAAACTTGAACTTATTATCTATATCTGCTACTAGATTAATTATCCAAATACAGTTCAAATGCCACTTATAAATAAAGTTATCAAACATATTACGGTGTAGCTGTGCAGAGACTTTTGAAGAGAGTTCTTTTCAAGAGCACATTCAGTACACTTCTGGTCAACCTAGCTGCATTTCACAAAACTGCTGTTCAACTTAAAGTCCGATATCAAACTGCAAAACTACAGACAGACCTGACTGTTCCCATTAATTACATAATCTCTATCCCAGTAGGTTCCTCGTATGATTAGGTAGCACGAAAGACAACCCCCTACAGTCAGTACTGAGGGAGTGCTGCACTGTCAGAGGGTCAGTACTGAGGGAGAGCTGCACTGTCAGGGGGTCAGTACTGAGGGAGTGCTGCACTGTCAGGGGGTCAGTACTGAGGGAGTGCTGCACTGTCAGGGGGTCAGTACTGAGGGAGAGCTGCACTGTCAGGGGGTCAGTACTGAGGGAGAGCTGCACTGTCAGGGGGTCAGTACTGAGGGAGTGCTGCACTGTCAGGGGGTCAGTACTGAGGGAGAGCTGCACTGTCAGGGGGTCAGTACTGAGGGAGTGCTGCACTGTCAGAGGGTCAGTACTGAGGGAGTGCTGCACTGTCAGAGGGTCAGTACTGAGGGAGCGCTGCACTGTCAGAGGGTCAGTACTGAGGGAGAGCTGCACTGTCAGAGGGTCAGTACTGAGGGAGTGCTGCACTGTCAGAGGGTCAGTACTGAGAGAGTGCTGCACTGTCAGAGGGTCAGTACTGAGGGAGTGCTGCACTGTCAGAGGGTCTGTATTGAGGGATGCTGCACTGTCAGATGGTCAGTATTGAGGGAGCGCTGCACTGTCAGAGCGTCAGTACTGAGGGAGAGCTGCACTGTCAGAGGGTCAGTGCTGAGGGAGTGCTGCACTGTCAGAGGGTCAGTTCTGAGGGAGTGCTGCATTGTCAGAGGGTCAGTACTGAGGGAGTGCTGCACTGTCAGAGGGTCAGTACTGAGGGAGTGCTGCACTGTCAGAGCGTCAGTACTGAGGGAGAGCTGCACTGTCAGAGGGTCAGTGCTGAGGGAGTGCTGCACTGTCAGAGGGTCAGTTCTGAGGGAGTGTGCATTGTCAGAGGGTCAGTACTGAGGGAGTGCTGCACTGTCAGAGGGTCAGTACTGAGGGAGTGCTGCACTGTCAGAGGGTCAGTACTGAGGGAGTGCTGCACTGTCAGAGGGTCAGTACTGAGGGAGTGCTGCACTGTCAGAGGGTCAGTACTGAGGGAGTGCTGCACTGTCAGATGGTCAGTACTGAGGGAGTGCTGCACTGTCAGAGGGTCAGTTCTGAGGGAGTGCTGCGCTGTCAGAGGGTCAGTACTGAGGGAGTGCTGCACTGTCAGAGGGTCAGTGCTGAAGGAGTGCTGCACTGTCAGAGGGTCAGTACTGAGAGAGTGCTGCACTGTCAGAGGGTCAGTACTGAGGGAGTGCCGCACTGTCAGAGGGTCAGTACTGAGGGAGTGCTGCACTGTCAGAGGCTCAGTACTGAGGGAGTGCTGCATTGTCAGAGAGTCAGTACTGAGTGAGTGCCGCACTGTTAGAGGGTCAGTGCTGAAGGAGTGCTGCACTGTCAGAGGGTCAGTACTGAGGGAGTGCTGCACTGTCAGCGGGTCAGTACTGAGGGAGTGCTGCATTGTCAGAGATGCAGTACTGAGTGAGTGCTGCACTGTCAGAGGGTCAGTACTGAGGGAGTGCTGCACTGTCAGAGGGTCAGTACTGAGGGAGTGCTGCACTGTCAGAGGGTCAGTACTGAGGGAGTGCTGCACTGTCAGAGGGTCAGTACTGAACGAGTGCTGCACTGTTAGAGGGTCAGTACTGATGGAGCGCTGCACTGTCAGAGGGTCAGTACTGAGGGAGTGCTGCACTGTCAGAGGGTCAGTATTAAGGGAGTGCTGCACTATCACAGGGTCAGTACTGAGGGAGTGCTGCACTGTCAGAGGGTCAGTACTGAGGGAGTGCTGCACTGTCAGAGGGTCAGTGCTAAGAGAGTGCTGCACTGTCAGAGGGTCAGTACTGAGGGAGTGCTGCACTGTCAGAGGGTCAGTACTGAGGGAGTGCTGCACTGTTGGAGGTGCCATCTTACAGATGAGACACTAAATTGAGAATCCTCCTGAATTTTCAGGTGTGTGAAAGAACTCATGGTAATATTTTCGTGCAGAGCAGCGGAGTTATCCCCAGTGTCCTGGCCAGTATTCATCCCTCAGCCGCGAGCCGTAAATAGAGATTATGAGGTGATTATCACATTGCTGTTAGTGAGTTTGCTGTATGCACATTGATTGCTTACATTTCCTGCATTACAACAGTGAGCACACTTCACAAATACAGCAAACTCTTTGAGTTGTGTAAGGGGCAGCGAGTTCTTTCTTGTCTCTTTCTTTCTCTTCTCTTCTCCTGAAGACTGGAAAAGAGAGCCGCAGACTGATGACTCCAGACCATTGGCCGGACAGGATTTCCTGAGGCTTCCCCAGCAGAGGCACTGAGGCCAGCCCTGATTTGACGATGAGGCACGAATCGCATCCGTGGCTCTCCCTGTCTCAGTTTCAGGATTTAGGATTGTCCTACATTCCAGAGCAGGGAGCAACTGGGGACAATCCAAGTGGGACAAGAGCATGAAAAGCGAGCTTCCTGCAGATCTGGGAGAGTCATAAGACCCGAGACTATAAGACCATAAGGCATAGGAGCAGAATTAGGCCACTCGGCCCATCGAGTCTGCTCTGCCATTCAATCACGGCTGATATTTTCTCATCCCCATTTTCCTGCCTGATCCCCTTATTAATCAAGAATCTATCTATTTCTGTCTTAAAGACAGTCAGTGATTTGGCCTCCATAGACTTCTGCGGCAAAGAGTTCCACAGAATCACCACCCTCTGGCGGAAGAAATTCCTCCTCATCTCTGTTTTAAAGGATCGTCCCTTTAGTCTGAAATGGTGTCCTCTGGTTCTAGTCTCTCCTACAAGTGGAAACACCCTCTCCACGTCCACTCTATCCAGGCCTCGCAGGAACCTGTAAGTTTCAATAAGATCCCCCCTCATCCTTCTAAACTCCAAAGAGTACAGACCTAGAGTCCTCAACCATTCCTCACACGACAAATTCTTCTTTCCAGGGACCGTGAACCTCCTCTGGACCCTTTCTGTGGCCAGCACATCCTTCCTTAGATACGGGGCCCAAAACTGCTCACAATACTCCAAATTGGGTCTGACCAGAGCCTTATACAGCTTCAGAAGTACATCCCTGGTCTTGAATTCTAGCCCTCTTGACATGAATGCTAACATTGTATTTGCCTTCTTAACTGCCAACTGAACCTGCATGTTAACCTTAAGAGAATCGTGAACAAGGACTCCCAAGTCCCTTTGTGCTTCTGATTTCCGAAGCATTTTCCCATTTAGAAAACAGTCATGCCTCCATTTCTCCTTCCAAAGTGCATAACCTCACACTTTTCCACATTGTATTCCATCTGCCACTTCTTTGCCCACTCTCCTAGCTTGTCCAAGTCCTCCTGCAGCCCTTTGCTTCCTCAATACTACCTGTCCCTCTACAGATCTTTGTATTATCTGCAAACTTAGCAACAGTGCCTTCAATTCCTTCTTCCAGATCATTAATGTATATTGGGAAATGTGGTCCCAGCACAGACCCCTGAGGCACACCACTAGTCACCGGCTGCCATCCTGAAAAAGACCCCTTTATCCCCACTCTCTGCCAGTCAGCCAATCCTCTATCCATGCCAGAATCTTACCCTTAACACCATGGGCTCTTAACTTATTTAACAACAGTGGGAGTACAGGGCTCAGATAAAGAGATTTTGATGCAGGACAAAACTACATTCCAGATTCCTAGACCTCTAAGTGCCACTTTCAAACACTCGGGGTCTGAGTGTCTTGCTGCCACATAGCGCTGGCCGCTTGCGGACCCGGCCTGCGAAATAGTGCCCCCCCCCCCCCCCTTTGGCCGGCTCGCTCACACCGAACCACCCCCAACAGTGTCCCCAGCCCCTGATAAACAGCGCCGGCCCTAGGGTTGCTGGCGCCCCGGGCAAACTGAACTTCGGCGCCCTTGGGGGGGGGGGGCCAGGGCCGGGGGGGGGGGGGGGGGGGGGGGGGCGGAGGGGGCCGGGGAGGGGGGGGGGGGGTGGGCGGGGGCGGGGGCCGAGGCGGGGGGGGGGGCGGAGGGGGCCGGGGGGGGGGGGGGCCGGAGTGACCACCGGCGAGCCTGGATCCATCCGCCATGTTTGTGCGGGGCGGCCTGAGGGAGGGCGGCCACCGCGCATGCGCTGGTTGCCACCAGCCCAACTGCGCATGCGCGGGACCCGCACTCCTTGATGGCGCCCCCTAGCACATGGCGCCCCGGGCGACTGCCCGAGTTGCCGGTACCTTGAGCCGGCCCTGCTGATAAAGTCCCCCCCTTGCCAGCGGATCGGCCCTCCTCCGACTGTGGTGGTGCTGGACTGAGTCCACAGCGGCCATGCCGAGTTCCCGATAGATGAGACCACACGTGACCGACGCCGTCGGGAACTCGGCCTATCAGGGGAGGGCCTCAGGAAATGTCCTGAGGCTGTCGGTTACGGCGCTTTGGAGGGGGCGGAGCATCGCGAAAGCTGCGCCGTCCCCGATTTGTTCGGGAGCTTCGATTCTCCGGCCAATCGTCGAACGGGATTTCCGCATCGGCGACCGGAGAATCCCGCCCAATGTCTTTCCATGAAACAGGCCTCTGGTCAGAGTTCAACCCAGGTAGGCAGGGGCTGGATAAATGTGGCCAGAACAATCATGAAAAACGGAGATTGGGATCCAGGGGAATCAGGCGGATCAGGACCCAGAGGGAAACAATTGGAGATTGGGATTGGTGGAGGGGCTACAGGGGGAATAACTGGAGATCAGGACCTGAGGGAAATAACTGGAGATTGGGATTGTTTGTAGGAGGGGTGGAGGGGGGGGGGGGGGGGGGGGGGGGTTTGAGGGGGGAATAACTGGAGATCAGGACCTTGGGGAGAAACAGCTGGAGACTAGTATTTGTGAGCGGGGAAATAACTGGAGATTGCGATTGGGGGCACGGGGAAAATTGGAGATAAAATTTGGGGGGAAACGGCTGGACAGTCAGTTGGTAGCACAGAACTTGAATATCACTGATATAAGAGGCACGCTACCAATGCTTCTCATCTTGCATTGATCAGGACAAACACAAGAAGACCAAATTTCATACATTCACAAGTTTTCCTAAGGATGGAAAGGGTGGTGATTGGTAGGCAAGTAAACTGTGATTGGCCGAGGTGTTGGCATGGAGAAACCAGCGAGGAACCAAAGTCTCCCCAAGTCTCTGGGTCGCCTCCTGGTGATCCTCATGTTAACAGCAATGATTGGATAAAATATCGAGGTGGAAAAATTCGCAGGACCACGGGGGAACAGTATAGAGGGTGTGGGGGGAGGACAGTGGCTAATTTGGAAAGCCCTTGCAAAGAACCAGCACAGACTTAATGGGCCGAGTGGTGCCATGATTCTATTGGAATGTGTTTGTGCAGACTTTAGGGTGGGAAAAGGACTGAATTCGATGGAGCACGATGCCTTCTGTTGTTGAATAGCTTCCCCAGGCTCGCAGAGGAATGGCCAGGTGGATGGAAAACCAACTGGGTGAGGGGCAGTGAGGGAGGGTCTGGTATTGTGAACATGCTGCAGTGATGGGTCAGCACTGTTTTGAGGAGATGAGAGCAGAGAAGGAGGTTTCTGCTTCTTGACTGTTTGTTTCCACGCTCTGTGGCGTAAAGAAGAATGTAAGTGGCTCTGCTCCAGTGATCAGTTCCAGGAGTTCCTTATCTGGGTTGTTGATCAGTGCCGCTGGCTGCATGACATAAATCAGCACGTCTAACATTTCCTATGGAACTGGCTCCAGTGTTTATCGCGAGCTCGTAGATACGTAACCTCTGAGAGTCAGGGCAGTCCAATGGATCAATCAAATTGTCCTTTGATAACCTCTGCTAGCCACTTTGCCCTGTGCCCTGGAATGCCCTCTGCCCTCTCTGCCCTGCGACACCCTCTTCCAGTTACAGTGCCCCGTGTCTTGTAATAGCCTGTCACTTAGAATGTCCTCTGTCCTGTAACACTCTCTATGCCTTGTATACTCTGCCCTGTACACTCCCAGCCCTGTGACACCCTCTCCTAGTTACAGTGCCCCGTGTCTTGTCATAGTCTCTGTCACTTACAATGCCCTCTGTCTTGTAATACTCTGTCCTGTAATACTCTGTGCCCTTCTGTGATACCCTGTAATATTCCCTGACCTGTAATATCCTCTACCAGTCAAATTGAACCCTGTTCTTTTATATTCTCTGGTCTGTGATATGATGTTCCGTTAAACATGCAATCACAGTTCCTGATGCACTCTCTGATGCTCTCTTTCCCATGATACTTTCTGTCCTGTAACACTGTCTATCTGTCACAGTGCCCTGTAATAACCTGTAATAAGGGAGAAATATTGTTTCACGACACTGGGGAGAATTCTCCCCTGCTGCTCGTGGATCTTATAGATCGGGAGAGCAGACAGGGACATTAATTTAGTGGAGACGATGGCACAGTGGTTTTGTCACTGGTCTAGGCAATCCAAGTCCTGTGACCCGGGTTTGAATCCCCCCGCCATGGCAGATGGTGAAGTCTGACTTCAGCAAAAATCTAGAAATTATGACCGGGAATCCACTTGGGGTAAAGACAGCGGGCGGGATTTACTGACCAGGCCGCCGGGTGTTATTTGGCAGGGGAGGCCGCCCATTTCCTGCTGGCGAGAACAGCTGGTAAATCACACCCACTTCACCAATGTCCTTCCTTGCTTGGCCTGGCCTACATGTGACTCCAGACACACTCTGGTGCACGGTGGTAACTTACAACTGCTCTGCTGAAATGCCACTCAGTTTAAGAGCAATTAGAGATGGTCAATAAATACTGGTGGCCGGCCATTTTCCATGAATGAATTAAAAAATATCTGGGGTGGGATTCTCCCCTACCCAGCAGGGCGGGCGGTCCGGGCGCCAAGGAGTGGCCTGAACCACTCCGGCGTCGGGCCGCCCCAAAGTTGCGGAATCCTCCGCACCTTCAGAGGCTAGGTCGGCCCCGGAGTGGGTTGTGCCGCGCCGGCCGGTGGGAAAGTGGCTTGGCGCCACGCCAACCGGCACCTAAGGGCCTTCGCCGGCCCGCGCAAGTTGGCGCATTCGCAGGAGCGCCAATGGGCGCTGGCGTCATCCTAGCGCATGCGCGGGGGGGATCTTCCTCGCGTCGACCATCGCAGAGGACCACAGCGGCCGACGTGGAGGAATAGAGTGCCCCCACGCCACAGGCCCACCCATGGATCGGTGGGCCCCGATCGCGGGCCAGGCCACCGTGGGGCCAGATTCCCCCTGCCCTCTCTGAGGACCGTGGAGCCCTCCCGCGCCGCCAGGTCCCGCCGGTAAGTACCTACTCTAATTTACACTGGCGGGACCAGCTGAAAACAGGCGGCCACTCGGCCTCGTGGACCATAGAATCGCCAGGGGGGTCACTGCCAGCGGCCGCCCCCACCAAATCCCCGCGCCGGAGAATTCGGCAGCCGGCAGGGGCGGGATTCACGCCACCCCCCACGATTCTCCGATCCAGCGGGGGGTCGGAGAATCCTGCCCCTGATTCCTCATGTGAGTGAGCAGCAGTCTCTCAGTACTGAAGAGCCAGCCTTGTTTGTGTGCTCAAGTCTTGGGGAAAGGGATTGAAACTCCGGAGCTTTTCAAAGACGTATAGAGTGGTTACAGTATACAGCCTGCCATATCGGAACTGGCTTCCCGGAGGAGCAACTGGCCGAGTGCCACTCCCTGCCTTTTTCCCGGAACCCTGCATTTTTAGTTAATGATCCAATTTCCTTTTGAATGCCAGGATTGAATCTGCCTCCTCCGCATACTCGGGCAGTCCGTTCCAGATCCTCACCACTTGCTGAGGGAAAAGGGTTCTCCTCACATCAACATTACTCCTTTCACCTCTGGGTCCCCACGCTGCCGTCTTTGGGAACACTTTCTCTCCATCTACTTCCTCTGGGCACCTAATGATTTTGGATGCCTCCCTCCACCAAATCCCTTCTCAACCTCCTCCTCCCGAAGGAAAATAGTCCCAGTTTCTCCAATCCATCTACATAACCGTTAGACACTATTACAATCCCGGACCCAACATTTATTTTTCTGAATGTCGAGTTCCCAATTATTTTTCCCAATTGAGAGGGAACTTAGCATCGCCAATCCACCTACCCTGCACATCTTTTGGGTTGTTGGAGTAAAAACCCACGCAGATACGGGGAGAATGTGCAAACTCCACACGGACAGTGACCCAGGTCTGGGATTCAAACCAGGGTCCTCAGCACCGTAGGCAACAATGCTAACCACTGTGCCACCATGCTGCCCAAGATCCCAACATTTTGTAGGATACTGGACAGGAACTCCAAACAACTTTTTTAAATTTATAAAACTATGAGGAAAGGATACTTCGCTCCCGGAGTGGTTCCACGCTCAAATCGCGATATGGTATATTAAAACAAATGTTATTATTAACATGGTATTAAACTACCTTAACATCACAGGAATATAGTTTACAGTTACCAGTGAAACAATGCTTAACAATAAAATAAAATACTAACTTCTGGATGATACCTTCTCTGTCTCCAATCAAGCAAAACCCATTGCAGGTCAAAAAACACTTTTAAATAAAGTTAGCAAACACAGGATTACTCGCCGGCTTCTGGATGAAGGGTTCTTTTAAAATACTGCATGTATAGCGAGAGAGAGAGACCCTTTTAGGAAGCAACCTGCAGAACCCTGGCTGTCAGATTAATGCTGAATCTGACAGCCTTCAGCAAAAGCTATTGTTCAGCTTCCACCTTCCAGAAACCAAACTAAAAACTGCCTACTACTGGCCTGGCTCCTCCCACGAATTACATCATCTTCATCCCACTCAAATCCTTTGACCTAATTACTTACATTTGGGCGAGATTCCCCGTCCCGCCAGACCCATTTTCTGGCATGGCGCACCCCTGCCAGCAGCGGCCAATGGGGTTTCCCATTGTGGCATGAGTGCGCTGCCAGCGAAGTGGAGGATCCCGCCAATGGAGAAAAATGCCCAATATGTCTAATTATCTAATCCCCAGAAACCGTAACAAAATCTCATTAGGCCTCTCATTGTATCATAGTATCATAGAATTTACAGTGCAGAAGGAGGCCATTCGGCCCATTGAGTCTGCACCGGCTCTTGGAAAGAGCACCCGACTTAAGCCCACGCCACCGCCCTATCCCCGTAACCCAGTAACCCCACCTCACCTTTTTGTGGGACACTACGGGCAATTTATCATGGCCAATCCACCTAACCTGCACATCTTTGGACTGTGGGAGGAAACCGGAGCACCCGGAGGAAACCCACGCAGACACGGGGAGAACATGCAGACTCCGCACAGACAATGACCCAAGCTGGGAAACGTGGCTTGAAAGAATGTTGATCTCACTTTTACAACACCACAATTGTACCTTTTGCAGCCACAAAGTTTGTCTTTTAACCCAGGATTCAAAAAACAATTATGACAGCAAATACGTACACATCCTAACCCGGGCTTATCAAACATCACAACAAATACAGGTAATACAATATATATAGTAGCAATTTCTTACATTTATCACAACGCAGAGGTGAGGGTGATTTCAACCCCACCTCCAGCCCCCATCCCAACTGAGCTATGGCTGGTGCCCTCTGCTATTCACAGTGCTTTGTCCCCAGGGGCAACCGCACTCTCATCACGATGAAATCGGCCTGACTTGCTTCCGTTTTTGATTGCAATCTTGCTTCCTCCCCAGTTGTGCGCCAATCTACGTTGGTGACCGCTGCCAGCACTTGGACCCCTGCTCCAGCGCTCCGTGTTTGCATGGCGCCACGTGTGAGGCCGTCATCCGGAATGGCTCCGTCGCCGCCTCCTGCGTCTGTCCACACGGCCACGCGGGCAGGCGGTGCGAGACTCTCCTCAGCAGCGGCTGCAGGAAAAACGCCTGTCTAAATGGAGGGACGTGCGAGTTGCTCTCCGACAATGACTACAGATGCAAGTGCCTGCACGGCTGGACAGGTAAGGCTGCTATATAGAATAACATATCATGGATATTGGGGGGAATGGAGGGGTAATGATAATGTCACTGGGTCATTAGTATAGAGGCACGGGCCTACACCCTGGGGAAAGCAATAAACAGAAAGTGCTGGGATAAAAACCTCAGCAGGTCTGGCAGCGTTTGTGGGGGGAGACACAAAGTTAACGGGTGGGATTCTCCACTACCCGGCGGGGCGAGCGGTTCCAGCCCTGGAAGGAGCGGCGTGAACCGCTCCGGCGTCGGGCTGCCCCAAAGGTGCAGAATCCTCCGCACCTTCAGGGGTTAGGCCGGCGCCAGGGTGGTTTGCGCCCCGGCGACGGCGCGGAAGGGGCTTGGAGCCTCGCCAACCAGCGCCGAAGGGCCTCTGCCGGCCGGCGCAAGTTGGTGCATGCGCAGGAGCGCCAGCGTGTGCTGGCGGCATCCCAGCGCATGCGTGGGGGGGTTCATCACTGCGTCAGCCATCGCGGAGGACCACACCAGCCGACGCAAAGGAATAGAGTGCTCCCACGGCACAGGCCCGCCTGCAGATCAGTGGGCCCCGATCGCGGGCCAGGACACCGTGGGAGCACCTCCCAGGGCCAGATTTCCCCCCCCCCCCCCATGCCCCCATGAGGATGGAGGCCGCCCGCGCAGCCAGGCCCCTCTGGTAAATACCTACTTACGGGCGGCCACTCGGCCCATCGCGAGCCGGAGAATCGCCGGGGGGAGGGGGGGGGGGGGGGGGGCTGCCAGCGGCCACCGACAGGCACGCCGCGATTCCTGCCCCTGCCAAATCCCCGGCGGCGCAGAATTCAGCAGCCGGCGTGGACGGGATTTACGCCGCCCCCCCACCCCGCTCCCCGGCGATTCTCCGCCCCGGCGAGGGGTTGGAGAATCCCCCCCAACGTTCCGCATCCGTGTGTCTCTTCTTCCGAGCTGAGATCTGTGGACATACGCTCGAACCCCATCATGGCAGCGAGTGGAATTTAAATTGAATCCATGCATCTGGAATTCAAAGCTAGATGGTGATGGTGACTGTGAAAATGTCGGTGTTAAAAACCCATCCCTCATGTCCTTTAAGAAAGGAAATCTGCCGCTCCTACCCGGCCTGGCCTACGTGTGACTCCAGACGCACAGTGATGTGGCTGGTCCTTCAATGGCCAAGCGAGCCGCTCAGTCCAATTAGAGATGGGTGAGAGCCATCAAAGAATTGACTGGGCCCATTGAAAGAGCAAGCAAAATTAGTCCTCCCCCCCCCCCCCCCCCCCCAAACCATTTTTATCACATAGATCTGAAAATATATCCTTTGATTTATGGTCAAAATCCCCTTTAAAAGTTACTCTTCAGTTACCTTCCACCCCACCACTTTCGGGTAGTACGTTCCAGGTCAGAATGAGTCACTGAGTGAGTAACATTTTCCTCATCTCCCCTTCAGTTCCTTTGCTGATCATTTGAAATCGGTAATCTCTCATTAGTATGCCTTCTGCCGCCTGGAAACAGGTTCTCCAAATTTGTTCCATCAAAGCTCTTCAGAATTGCAAGCAATTGTTTTAAATCGCCTGTTAACATTGTCCAGAATTTAAGACAGGATCGGGATTTAATGGCCTCCCCAGTGGTGGGTATGGAAGGTGGGGGGGGGGAGGGATTGGCATATACTTGGCCAGGAGGGTGGTGGCTGGGCATCCCGCCACGTTCCCTCTGCATCCCGATTAAGTGCATGACGGGAAGGCAAGTGGACGCAATTCCCACCCTGTTGCCAATTGAGGCTCCTTGCTTGGCCAATTAATGCCTGCCTTTGACCTTTGACCTCATCTGACCTTTGTGGGTGTCATGTGACGCAGCATGGGTTCGTTAAAGGCAGGTCATGCCTAACTAATTTAGTGGAATTTTTTGAGGACATTACCAGTGCAGTAGATAACGGGGAGCCGATGGATGTGGTATGTCTGGATTTCCAGAAAGCCTTTGACAAGGTGCCACACAAAAGGTTGCTGCATAAGATAAAGATGCATGGCATTAAGGGTAAAGTAGTAGCATGGATAGAGGATTGGTTAATTAATAGAAAGCAAAGAGTTGGGATAAATGGGTGTTTCTCTGGTTGGCAATCAGTAGCTAGTGGTGTCCCTCAGGGATCCGTGTTGGGCCCACAATTGTTCACAATTTACATTGATGATTTGGAGTTGGGGACCAAGGGCAATGTGTCCAAGTTTGCAGATGACACTAAGATGAGTGGTAAAGCGAAAAGTGCAGAGGATACTGGAAGTCTGCAGAGGGATTTGGATAGGTTAAGTGAATGGGCTCGGGTCTGGCAGATGGAATACAATGTTGACAAATGTGAGGTTATCCATTTTGGTAGGAATAACAGCAAACGGGATTATTATTTAAACAATAAAATATTAAAGCATGCCGCTGTTCAGAGAGACTTGGGTGTGCTAGTACATGAGTCACAGAAGGTTGGTTTACAAGTGCAACAGGTGATTAAGAAGGCAAATGGAATTTTGTCCTTCATTGCTAGAGGGATGGAGTTTAAGACTAGGGAGGTTATGTTGCAATTGTATAAGGTGTTAGTGCGGCCACACCTGGAGTATTGTGTTCAGTTTTGGTCTCCTTACTTGAGAAAGGACGTACTGGCGCTGGAGGGTGTGCAGAGGAGATTCACTAGGTTAATCCCAGAGCTGAAGGGGTTGGATTATGAGGAGAGGTTGAGTAGACTGGGACTGTACTCGTTGGAATTTAGAAGGATGAGGGGGGATCTTATAGAAACATTTAAAATTATGAAGGGAATAGATAGGATAGATGCGGGCAGGTTGTTTCCACTGGCGGGTGACAGCAGAACTAGGGGGCATAGCCTCAAAATAAGGGGAAGTAGATTTAGGACTGAGTTTAGGAGGAACTTCTTCACCCAAAGGGTTGTGAATCTATGGAATTCCTTGCCCAGTGAAGCAGTTGAGGCTCCTTCATTACATGTTTTTAAGGTAAAGATAGATAGTTTTTTGAAGAATAAAGGGATTAAGGGTTATGGTGTTCGGGCCGGAAAGTGGAGCTGAGCCCACAAAAGATCAGCCATGATCTAATTGAATGGCGGAGCAGGCTCGAGGGGCCAGATGGCCTACTCCTGCTCCTAGTTCTTATGTTCTTATGTTCTTATTATGTGAGAGTACCTTTAAGAAATAGGTGTTTATTAATGGGTGTGTATATAAATATCTGTGGTGAGAGTACTTGTAAGAAATGGGTGTTTGCTACTGCAGTGATGTCAGAGAGTGGGTGGAGCTGGGCTGTCTGTCAGCTTTTTACTTTCGTTTTAGGCTGTTTGCTGCAGGGTGTGTTTTAGCGCTGGATAGCTGCAGTCACAGCCAGAAGATACATGGATCTCTCTCTGTAATCTAAAGACTGTAAATCAATCCTGGTGATTTAAAACTAATAACAGTAGTGACTTTAACCTGATGTGCTTCTGCTAAAAGGTGTTTTGAGTCTTATGGATGTTAAAAGGAAAGCTTAAAGGATTACTTAGTGTTGTATTCTTTGGGGCTTGTATTTGAATTAATGGTTGCTAAGATGTTCCCTGTATGTTTTAAAAAGTTTAACTTGAGTTGTTGGAATAAATATTGTTTTACTTTAAACAATACTTTTCCATTTCTGCTGTACCACACCTGTAGAGTGGGCCATGTGCTCCCCATACCACAATCTATTAAAAGCTGTGGGTCAGGTAACCTCCATGATACACTTTGTGTAAACCCTGGCCCATAACATGGGTATTAACCCAGCGGCGGGCAGGGGACATCAGTGAGCGTGACAAGCAAACCCTGGCATGTTTGTTTGCGGACTCCTTGTGAGTGGGGTCCCTCGATCAATGTCTGATCGAAGGGATCCAACTCAATAAGTGTGGGCCCCACTGATTTTCCAGCCCCTCCCATCCACCCGCCCTCCTCCTTCCTTGTCCTGATGCCCCTTAACCCACACCCTCCTCCCCTCCCGGTACCCCCACGCCACAACCCATGCCCAACTAATCTGTGCCTGTTTCCCTCCGCAATCCATGGCCTCAGATGGGCATCGTATCAGCAGGTGCCTCCACCTTACAGGTGACCCTGCTGTGTACGGATCAGTTACTGGTCTTTGATTGTCGGCTTTCAGCGGGCAGGACCTCCGCCCCCACGGATAAGCCCCCTGCTGGCCTATAAAGCGCCTGAGTGGCACTTAATCCGTTGGGCCTCCCCAAAAAAGAGGCGGCGCATGGACTGAGACCCCCAACGCCACCACTGAATCTAACCCAATGACTCTGTCTTCCCCACTCTCTCCATCTGACGTTACTCCGTGATCTCTGGTACAATTCTGGTCAATCCCGTCTGCATCCTCACCAAGGCCTTGAATTTTTTTTAATGAGGTAATGGAGAATGAGAGCCCCTGGTGCTAATCTGGGAGGACTAGGCCCAGGTTGCAAGGCCCCTCTTTGCTCACAAGGGCAGGCAGTCTTACCTCCTGGTTATTTCTCTCCTATCCTCTGTATTGTTGCCAGCTGCTGAGAGATGCGGGACACTTGATTGTGACATTCTTATCCTCGTTTTCAAATCGCTCCATGGCCTCATCCCTCCCTGTCTCTGTAAACCCCTCCCACCCCTGGAGGTAGCTGCACTCCACTCATTCTGACTTCTTGAGCATCCCAACTTTTAAGCACTCCACCATTGCCCGACCTCTAGGAGTTACTCCAGCGCCCAAAACCCCTCTGCCTCTTTCTTTCCTGCTTTAAGGACTCTCCCTGAGGGCAGCACGGTAGCATGGTGGATAGCATAATTGCTTCACAGCTCCAGGGTCCCAGGTTCGATTCCAGCTTGGGTCACTGCCTGTGTGGAGTCTGCACATCCTCCCCGTGTCTGCGTGGGTTTCCTCCGGGTGCTCCGGTTTCCTCCCACAGTCCAAAGATGTGCAGGTTAGGTGGATTGGCCATGATAAATTGCCCTTAGTGTCCAAAATTGCCCTACACTAAGTTGGGTGGGTTATGGGGATAGGGTGGAGGTGTTGACCTCGGGTAGGGTGCTCTTTCCAAGAGCCGGTGCAGACTCGATGGGCCGAGTGGCCTCCTTCTGCACTGTAAATTCTATAATAATCTAGGATACTGCTTTGACCAAGCCGTTGTTCAAGTGATGAAATGTTTCACTGGTGTCAAATTCTGTTTCATAACATACAAACAGCCACAACAGGAGCAGGCCATTCGGCCCCTTGAGCCTGCTCCGCTATTCGATAAAATCATGGCTGATCTGTCTGCGTTTCGGATTCCACATTCCCCTTTATCCCCAATAACCGCTGATTCCTTGGCCCAACAAAAATCTTTCTACTGTCCAGGGTCCCGGGTTCAATTCCCCTCTGGGTCACTGCCTGTGTGTAGTCGGCACGTTCTCCCCGTGTGTGCGTGGGTTTCCCCCCGGGTGCTCCAGTTTCCTCCCACAGTCCAAAGACATGCAGGTTCGGTGGATTGGCCATGACAAATTGACCCTTAGTGGCCAAAAAGGTGAAGAGGGGTTATTGGGTTCCGGGGATAGGGTGGAAGTGGGGGCTTAAGTGGGTCGGTGCAGACTCGATGGGCCGAATGGCCTCTTTCTGCACTGTATGTTCTATGTACTTCCACCTTAAAAATATTCAGTGGCCCCGCCTCCACCGCCTTCCGAGGCAGAGAGTTCCAAAGTCGCACAACCCTCTAAGCCAAACCATTTCCCCTCACCTCTGTTCAATCAGGGTGACTTGAAATTTTAACCCATTGTCCCCTAGTTGTAGACTCATCCACAAGAGGAAACATCCTTTCCACATCCACCATGATCCAGGATCTTGTCTATTTCAATCAGTCACCCCCTCACTCTTCTAAACTCCGGCGGAACAAGCCCAGTCCATCCAACCTTTCCTCATAAGAAAACCCGTTCATCCCAGGTATCAATCTAACAATCCTGTCAAGCACGTTGGGACAGTTTATTATGTTAAAGGCATTATATGCATTCAAGTTGTTGTTATCTGCTGGATACTGATAATCTGCAGCAAGTCCCTTTGGGCCAATGGAGCAGGTTCACCGTGTATGCGTCACCAGGCCCGAGGGGAGCCAGCTTCCCGACGATGGGCGAGGATGGAGGTGACCTGGAGGCAAAGTCGGCCTCGAAAGGGCGGTCCTCTCTCCCCAGGTGTTGCGAAGGCTAAAACATTCCTGTCAGGTAGGAAAGACTTTTAGTGGCTGGGAATTCTGACCCAGTGGTGGTGAGGAAGCAGTGAGAGAACCCCCAAGTCAGGATGATGGGCGGCTTAAGAGGGGAAATTGCAGATGGTGGTACTCCCCGATATCTGCTGCCTTTGTCCTTTTAGATGGGAGCGGTCGTGGGTTTGGAAGGTGCTGCCTAAGGAGCCTTGGTGAGTTGCTGCAGTGCATCTTGTAGATGGTACACACGGCTGCCGCTGAGCGTCCATGATGGACGGGGTGAATGGTTGTGGATGGGGTGCCAATCATGCAGCTCTGGATGGTGTCGGGCAACTTGAATGTTGTTGCAGCTGCACTTATTCAGGGAAGGGGAGAGTAATCCATCACACTCCTGACTTGTAGGTGATGGACAGGCATGGGAGAGTCAGGAGGTGAGTTACTCACTGTAGACGTCCTAGTCCCTGATCTGCTCTTTTAGCCACAGTATTTACACAGTATTTATGTGCCTGGTCCAGTTTAGTTTCTGGTCAATGGTCACCACTCAGATGTTGATGTTGGCCAACATAGTGATGCTAATGCTGTTGAATCTCATGGGGAGGTGGTTACATTTTCCTTCTTTTTGTTGGTGGATGAGGTGAATGTTTCAAGTAGGACTGAGTTCACTGACATTTATCTTCTGCCCTGCAGGTCCTCAATGTCAGCTGGCAGATCTATGCACTGCCAACCCCTGCACCAATGGCGGGAGATGCACCAGCACCAAGGGGCACTTCACCTGCCAGTGCGACCCGGGATTTGAGGGCCAGGTGTGCGAGATCGATGTGGATGAGTGCAGCTCCGGCTTGGGAGGGCCCTGCCAGAACGGAGCCACCTGTATCAACGTGCCCGGCTCGTACATATGCTCCTGCCCATCTACCTACACCGGCCCCAACTGCGAGATCCCCTCCACCTCCTGCTACCCATCATCCTGCCAAAATGGGGGGACATGCTTTCCGAGAGATGGCGTGATGGACCAGTGCGCCTGCCTCCCAGGTAAGTTCCTTTTCACTGTCGATAACTCACACAAAGCAAATTGACAATTTCCACTCTGGTGATGGGAGGGTCATGAGAGGGGTTTGGGCTATATGTTGGGGAATGTGCACAGTCTGTTATTTTTCATGTGTTAAAACTCACTCTTCGTAACATCAGCCTGGTGGCTCGGTTTGCTGTGTGTAGCTGGGTGTGGCATTGTGAGAAGCATTGTGAGCCCACTCTGAATAGCATTCAAGGTAACGGAGCAAGGGTGGAAATGGGATAGAATAGATAAGTGTTTGAAGGCAAGCACGGATAAAATGGGCCAAAGGGCCTCTTTTTGTCTTGTAAAACTCTACGACTGTATCTGGTCCTGACACAACATCCTAAATTAACCTGGTAGAGTAGATTGGCGAGGTGGTGACATGATAGGATTGTAACTGGACTATTAATCTCAAGACCCAGAGTAATGCTCTGGAAGTCTGGGTTCAAATCCCTCCATGGCAGATGGTCAAATTTGAATTTAATAAAAATCTAAAATTAAAACATCTAATGATGACCATGAATCTTTTCACAAAACCCCAGTTGATCAGGGTAGATTGTGGATCCATTAAATGCACACAATACTCTTAATGGCAGTAAAACAAAGAAAATTTGGAAACATTCAGCTAGTCTGGCTCTGGCAGGTGATTCTCAAACGGTCACCATAACAGGACATTTTTTTTGAAAGGCAGCTCGGTAGCACAAGCGGATAGCACTGTGGCTTCACAGTGCCAGGGTCCCAGGTTCGATTCCCAGCTGGGTCACTGTCTGTGCGGAATCTGCACATTCTCCCCGAGTCTGTGTGGGTTTCCTCCGGGTGCTCCGGTTTCCTCCCACAGTCCAAAGACGTGCAGGTTAGGTAGATTGGCCATGATAAATTGCCCTTAGTGACCAAAAAGGTGAGGAGGGGTTATTGGGTTACGGGGATAGGGTGGAAGTGAGGGGTTAAGTGGGTCGGTGCAGACTTGATGGGCCGAATGGCCTCTTTCTGCACGGTATGTTGTATTATAAATTTTAACACAATGGACAACAACACACCTCCAAACTAGCCAGCATGGCTTTACATAACCAACATCCCAACAGATATTCCCCACCAACCTGCCCCCGCCTTGTCCGAATCCCCCTGCCTCCCCTTTTGTACTCATGGGATGTGGGTCTCGCTGGCCGGGCCAGCATGTGCTGCCCACCCCTAATTACCCCTGAGAAGGTGGCGTTCAGCTGCAATCTCGAACGGCTGCAATCCCTGAGCTGTCGTTGGAGCCGCAGTGCTGACTCAGGATGCCAATCCAGCGACGATGAAGGAACGCCGATAGGTTTTCAATCAGGACCTGTTTGTGTCCAGGGAGGGGAACCTCCAGGTGGTGGTGTCCCAATGTGTCTGCTGACAGACACCATTTGGATCTCAGCTGGAGTTTTCTGTACACTTCTGGGCACCCCATTGTGGAAGTGGCGACACAGTCCCGGAGGACCATAAAAGGAGCAAGGACGAGAGAGCACATTTTTAAAGTGAGTTGTAAAAGATGTAAATATGAGGCGAGAAAAAACGCTTTCATGCAACGAGTGGTTGGGGTCTGGAATGCGCTGCCTGGAAGTTTAGGGCAGCATGGGAGCATAGTGGTTAGCACTGTTGGTTCGCAGCGCCAGGGTCCCAGGTTCGATTCCCGGCTTGGGTCACTGTCTGTGAGGAGTCTGTATGTTCTCCCCGTGTCTGCGTGGGTTTCCTCCGGGCGCTCCGGTTTCCTCCCACAAGTCCCGAAAGACGTGCTGTTATTTTGAATTGGACATTCTGAATTCTCCCTCTGTGTACCTGAACAGGCGTCGGACGTAGCGACTGGGGGCTTCTCACAGTAACTTCATTGCAGTGTTCATGTAAGTTACTTGTGACAATAAAGGTTGTTATTATAGTGGAGCAGGTACAATCGAGGCAATGGAGGGGACGTGAGATGATAATCAGAAAAGAAACAATGTGCACGTGTAGATGGAAAACCCAGGGGAGTGGCAATAAGTCACAATGCATATTCAGAGAGCTGGTGTAGACATGATGGGCGGAATGGTCTCTTTCTGCGCCGGAACAATTCTTATCCTTCTGGAGCAGAAGTTTATAGCCAACTTCCGCACGCATGAGCACGGCCTCAACCGGGACCTTGGATTTATGTCGCATTACATTCACCCTCCACCATCTGGGCCTGGGCTTGCAAAATCCTACCAATTGCCCTGGCTTGAGGCAATTCACACCTCTTTAACCTGGGGTTACTCCTATCTCTGGATCTGTAAAGACATAATTACCTGTAAATGTTTGCATTCTAAGCATCTCTGACTTTGTCTGTATATATGATTCTGGAACATAGCTCTTCATTCACTTGAGGAAGGAGCAGTGCTCCGAAAGCTAGTGATTTGAAACAAACCTGTTGGACTTTAACCTGGTGTTGGAAGACTTCTTACTGTCCTTCTGGTTGTGAGTGTCTGGAAGGACAATGGCTTGGCATTGACATGAGGAATGGAGCAGGCAGGCGAGCTGACCTACAACTATGCAAATAGGGCGCTTGCCAGGGGTGGCAGAATTTGTGGTAGGGCACTCAGAACTGACCCTCTGACAGTGCAGCACTCCCTCAGTACTGACCCTCTGACAGTGCAGCACTCCCTCAGTACTGACCGTCTGACAGTGCAGCACTCCCTCAGTACTGACCCTCTGACAGTGCAGCACTCCCTCAGTACTGACCCTCTGACAGTGCAGCACTCCCTCAGCACTGACCCTTTGACAGTGCAGCACTCCCTCAGTACTGACCCTCGGACAGTGCAGCTCTCCCTCAGTACTGACCCTCTGACAGTGCAGCTCTCCCTCAGTACTGACCCTCTGACAGTGCAGCACTCCCTCAGTACTGACCCTCTAACAGTGCAGCACTCCCTCAGTACTGACCCTCTGACAGTGCAGCACTCCCTCAGTACTGTCCCTCTGACAGTGCAGCACTCACTCCAGTACTGACCCTCTGACAGTGCAGCACTCCCCTCAGTACTGACCCTCTGACAGTGCAGCACTCCCTCAGTACTGACCCTCTGACAGTGCAGCATTCCCTCAGTACTGACCCTCTGACAGTGCAGCACTCCCTCAGTACTGACACTCCCACAGTGCGCACTCCTCAGTACTGACCCTGTGACAGAGCAGCACTCCCTCAGTACTGGACACTGGCGACAGAGCAGCACTCCCTCAGTACTGGCGACAGTGCAGCAGTCCCTCAATTGGGTCGAAACAGAGGATTTTGACTCAGGCAGGATTGCGACACACTAAACCCTCCACTCACATTGGTGGCAAGAGATTAAACGAAAGAAGGGGCAGCTGAGGAAATATTTTATGATGATTTATACTCGCATTTCAATATCTGTTTTTTGCAGCTTTTACTGGTCGGGTTTTGCGAAGTGAATGT